>NC_142936.1:22071864-22139364 GCF_046866305.1 Octopus bimaculoides | reverse complement strand
GATAGATAGATAGATAGATAGATAGATAGATACACACATACAGATGAAGAGAGGATGAAAAAAAAGAGAGACAGAGAAAAAATAAACAGAGAGTGATAAAGAGAGAAGTAGTATGGGGGAAGCGAGAAATACACTCAAGAAAACACAGAGTACACAAATACAAAGAATACATTAGAATACATTAGAAAGAGACGATAAATTCGAGACTAAAACATTACACGAACAAAAGTCTTCTCATCAAAGCCTCTCCCATCAAGTGTCCATGTTTTCGCACACCTCCCACATTCTCTTTATATCAGTTCACTTCAGTGTATATGTGTGTGAACATATAAATATCTAGTAGAAAGTGGGTTATACATCTTTAGATTGTATACCTGACTTTCTACTAAAAAAATTAAAGAAATAGACGGAACGCTGAACTCCAGACTACAACTTAAACAACATTTATTTACTTGGTAAAACATACAAATCTTTAGTTATACATCTTTAGAGGTGAGAATAACGAGCTGTCGAGTATAAGACCGAAAGATGTAGGGACAGCTTTTAAACACACGTCCATGCTCAATCGCTGGCCAGCGTGAAAGAGAATGAATTGAGCGGGAAACGCTTGCTTTATTAATTCTACGCATGCGTAAGACTACGCATGCGCAGGCGTTACTACAAATATTTAGAAGCGTAAACGTACAACTCCCATCACGAATTGTGCATTGTATAAATGTGTATGTGTGTATGGTATACATACATTACATACATACCATATATATATATATATATATATATATATACACACACATACGCACACACATATATAATGCACTTTTTGACATGGGTCGACTCTACTAAAAATATAGGTCTTTAAGAGGTCACTGGAAATCGTAAAACGATTTTTATGTTCACACCTAAACCGTATATGTGTATATATATATATATATATATATATATATATATATATATATATATATATATACATATATGTATATATATCTGTGTGTGTTTACATTTATATAAACTGAAATGAATTGATAATACGAGGACGTAGGTGGAAGTACGAAAAGATGGATACTTAGTAAGAGAAACTTTGGTGAAAAAATGTCAGTTCGATAGCATTTCAGTCTCAAATTGATCTTCATATATTGTATTCTTTATATCAGCATGGTCCACTTTGTGTGTGTGCGTGCGCGCGCGCATGTGTGTACCTTTCGTTACCACTTTATTTCTTTCTCTCTTTTTCTTTCATTCTCTCTCTCTTATACACGCGCGCGCGCGCACTCTCTCTCTCTTACACACACCGAACAGACTCTCTCTTTTATTCTTTTACTTGTTTCAGTCATTTGGACTGTGGCCATGCTGGAGCACCGCCTTTAGTCGAGCAAATCGACCCCAGGGTTTATTCTTTGTAAACCTAGTACTTATTCTATCGGTCTCTTTTACCGAACCACTAAGTTACGGGTACCTAAACACACCAGCATCGGTTGTCAAGCGATATTGGGAGGACAAACACAGACACACAAACACAGACACACAAACATATACACACATACATACATACATATATATATATATATATATATATATATATATATATATATATATATATATATATATATATATATATATATATATATATATATATACATATATACGACGAGCTTCTTTCAGTTTCCGTCTACCAAATCCACTCACAAGGCTTTGGTTGGCCCGAGACTATAGTAGAAGACACTTGCCCAAGGTGCCACGCAGTGGGACTGAACCCGGAACCATGTGGTTCGTAAGCAAGCTACTTATCACACAGCCACTCCTACGCCTGTCGACTTTTGTTAAAATATATGTAACTATTCACTCTAACCAACGTATTGAGTTCAACATCAGGTAACACTTGCACTGTATAAAATGTATATATGTACATATTTTAACGATAACTACATATGTGTGTATATATATGCATATTATCGGTCACACATACATAGTGCATGTGTTTTATTTATACGTCAAATTTGCTGTGGGATAGCGTCCAAGGAATCTTCCCACACGATGCCGAATGTTAAAGAACATCTGAATGTCACAGACCAGGTGAAACAATGGCAGATACCGATATTTCGCCATTATTGTGCCTTATCAATATCATGTGCTCGGATCATCTCGAAACGAAGTGAACCGCTGTTTTGTGACTTATATGCAAATAGAGTGAAGTCTATTTGCTGATGAGCTACGGCGTAATGCATGTGAAAGAAAATTAAATTGCGAATGATAGCGAGACGCAGGGAAAGTGAGAAAGCGACATAGAGAGAGAGAAACTTATAAAGAGAAATAAGAAGACAGGGTACGACAGGGAATTCTAAAAAATGAAAGGCCGAATTTCTCTACGTTTTTGACTTATATGCAGAGTGAAGTCTATTTGCTGATAGGCTGCGGCGTAGCGCATGTGAAAGAAAACTGCCAATGATAGAGAGAGACAGAGATATAGAAGGAATGTAAGAGAGACATAGAGAGAGAAAGTGAAACGTATGAAGAGAAATAAGAGAGAGTATGAAAGGGGATTCTAAAGAGTGAAAGGCTGAGTTTCTCCGCGTTTTTGAAGTATTTCTAACAGTATCTTTGTAAGTGAAATAACAGGATTAGTATGTAAATATTTATGTGTGTATGTAATGTATATATACACGTTGACTTTGATTGTGAAGAAAGATACAGAGGGACAGAGAGGAAAAGCATGAGAATTTTAAGAAACGAGAAAGTAGACGCAAGAAAAAGAACCGAAAGTGATTCGGATATTTAAAGATGAAGAGGCAGGAGGTGAAGTTAGAATATCAAGATGTAACAAAATGTGTGTGTACGTGTAAGTATAAACATATATGTAAATTCTTAAGGTAATCATTACAATCATAATAATATAAATTAGTTAATTAAAGTATGGTATTTATACATTTTTATCCAGTTAGGCTTTTACCGGTAAGTGTATTGTACTCAAGCTGGGGCACCGCTTTCAAGAGTTTTGTCGAGTTATTACGTTAAATTTTGGTACTTATTTTATCAATTGTATTTGTCGATCCGCTATGCTACGGTGCATCAACAGCATCACTAGTTTTAGGCAGCATAAACTTAAACGTACAAGCGCACAAATACTCACAAATACGCACACATACTCTCTCTCTCTCTCTCTCTCTCTCTCTCTCTCACACACACACACACACACACACACACACACACGCACGCACGCACGCACGCGCGCGTGATGGGCTTTCATACTGTTTCTCTCTATCAAATTTTACTCAATGCCTTAATTAACTCGAGACTATAGTAGTAGAAGATGGTGTTCAATGAGACCGAACCAAGTATCACATGGTTAGGAAGCCATGTCTGCGCCTATATCACTGGCAGCTGGGTGGTAAGAAGCTTGCTTTCCAATCATATGCTTTCGGGTTCAATCCCACTGCATGGTACCTTGGGCAACTGTCTTCTACTATATCCTCAGGCTGACCAAAGCCTTGTGAGTAGATTTGGTAGATGGGAACTGAAAGAAGCCCGTCGTATGTGTGTGTGTAATCCCATTGTGTATGTGTGTGCGTGCGCGTGCGTGTGTTTGTTTTTGTATCTGTTTATCCACCACTACCGCTTGACAACCGATGCTGGTTTGTTTACGTTCGAGTAACTTAGTGGTTCGGCCAAAGATACCGATAGAATAAATACTAGACATAAAAATAAATAAGTACCCGGGTCGATTTATTTGACTACGAATTCAAAGTGTTGTCCCAGCATGGCTGCAGCCAATTGACTGGAACAAATAAGAGGTAAAAGATTAAAAAAAAAAGATCCACAGCTCGGTAAGCCAGCTACTAAGCTTCACTCAATGGTACCAAAATATGGATGTACATTGACAGAATAATATCATGGATAGATTATATCTTCAATTTCGTTCCGTAGTTACTTCTTGACGTCAAATGAGAAATAGTAGATAACATCAGAAGAGGTGAGAAGGACTCTAGCTTTCAGAGATGGTGTCTCTTGAAACTACACATCCAGTATTACATATATGAAGTTTTACATAATTTAAAGAATGAGCTATTTCAAACAAAACATAATTTTAAAAAAACCATATACGATTCTCTATAAAATTCCGACCATCTTATAGTTTTCAAAATAACCGCAGAATTTCCATAGATACTGCAGGTATGTATGTATGTATGTATGTATATATAAAGGCCTGTGATATACAGGACACTGACTGGGAGAACAACGCCTGTCATCGCCACAGATGGCGGAAGCAGGTTAAGGAGGGGATCAACACTTTTGAGAGAGCACATATCCAGCATGAAGAACTTAAGCGAGCTGCGCGAAAGCACACGGCTCGTATAGTGAATGGGTAAAGCTTGGTCTGCAATGTTTGCAGTCGTGTATGCTTGTCAAGAGCAGGGCTCATTAGCCACCAACGGAGCCGAAAATGCAAAATATAAGTTAGTCCTAGAACGCACAATGTTCCCGAAGGTCAGCAATGGTCTTCCTCGGTCACGAGTGGACGGCCATCATGTATGTATGTATGTATGTATGTATGTCATTATTCAGTTTATTTCAAGATTTCTTGCGAATAGAGAAAGAGCCGGTTTCTAACGAAGATCCAAGGCTCCTTCATTGGATTTTCAACATCAACAACAAGGTATTTTTGTATGTATGTATGCATGTATGTATGTATGTATGTATGTATGTATGTATGTGTGCAGATTCGTATGCTTTGTCTTATGTATGTCTTCTCATGCATATAGTTGTATATCTAGACATGCTCATATATATTTAAATGATAAATTTCTGGAAGGTTTCACAGATTTTTACAGTTCCAGTGATGGATTGGATCTGTAGTCTTCGAATTAGCTTTCTACCGTATGTATGTATGTATGTATGTATGTATGTATGTATGTATGTATGTGTGTTCCATTGCATGGCACCTTGGGCAAGCATCTTCTGCTATAGCCCCAGACTGACCAAAGTCTTGTGAGTGGATTTGCTAGACGGAAACTGGAAGAAACTCGTCTTATATATATCTTTGTGTGAGTGTGTGAGTGTGTGTGTGTGTATTTCTGTGTGTGTGTTTGTGCCTGTGTTTATCCCTCACCACCGCTTGACAACCGGTGTTGGAATGTTTACATCCCCGTAATTTAGCTGTTCGGCAATAGATACCGATAGAATAAGTACCAAGCTTTAAAAAACAAAATAAATACCGCGATCGATTCATTCGACAGAAAATTCTTCAAGGTGGTGCCCCAGCATGGCCGCAGTCTAATGACAGAAACAAGTAAATGCTAAAAGATAAAGATATCTTTATTAATAAATATTATTAGGAATTACATAAAGAAAATCGTTTAAATATGTTTGTGCATTGTACAAGTAAAACCGACTAATTGTACGTAAGTTTTAACAACTTACATGGGTCCCAAGGATCATATGGAGCCTTACTGAGGACCACAGCTTAAGCTGAATCTACTCTGTTGGGACAAAACTTCCGTGTAAGTTTAGTTTCCGCCAGTCACTCTCCTACCCGCCACAGAAGCTCTGAAATAGGCCATCTCCACTCCACTTTTTCCTCAGGCTAATTCATGAAAAAGAAAAAAATTATATTGTTTATTATGCGACTACGCCAACCACACTCCCCACCTAGATTTTCTTGTAATCGCACGTAAGCACATTTAGTAATAGACACCAGGAGATAAATTTGATGGATTAATAAACAACGTCCTGTTGGGTAGCGTTTCAGTTTTTCTAAACAGTAATAGATAAAGGCGTGGCACCTCAGCAGAATGCCGTTGAAACTATTGACAAAGCTCTCTAGGTTATAAGCAAAACTGAGAAGTGGTCGATGATGATGTTAATGTTGTTGTTGTAGTAGCCGTGAAGGCGCATATCTCAGTAGTTTGAGCATCAGGTTCACAATCATGTGGTAGTGAGTTCGATTCCCGGACCGGGCTGTGTGTTGTGTTCTTGAGCAAGACACTTCATTTCACGTTGCTCCAGTTAACTCAGCTGTAGAAATGAGTTGCGACGTCACTGGTGCCAAGCTGTATCGGCCTTCGCTTTCCTTTGGATACCGACTGGTATGCATGGACGACTGCTGGTCTTCCATAAACAACCTTGCCCGGACTTGTGCCTCGAACGGAAACTTTCTAGGTGCAATCCCGTGGTCAGTAGTTGGAGTAGCTACTGTGAAGGCGCATGGCTCAGTGGTTAGAGCGTCGAGCTTACGATCGTGAGGTTGTGAGTTCGAATCTCGAACCGAGCTGCGTGTTGTGTGCTTGAGCAAGACACTTTGTTTCACGTTGCTCCCGTTCACTCAGCTGTAGAAATGAATTGCGACGTCATAGGTGTCAAGCTGTATCAGCCTTTGCCTTTCCCTTGGATAACACTGGTGGCGTGGAGAGGGGAGGCTGGTATGCATGGGCGACTGCTGGTCTTTCATAAACAACCTTGCCTGGACTTGTGCCTAGGAGGGTAACTTTCTAGGTGCAATCCCATGGTCAGTCATGACCGAAGGGGGTCTCAGCGGTAGCTACTGTTGCCGTCCAGGCAAAAACCAACTTGTATTCCATTTACACCAATGGTTCCCAACAGTGGTCCACATGACCCCTGAAGGTCCATATAAGAATGGATGTGGCGGAAGTTCACGCAAACAAAATAGTCAATTGGAGATCTATGGTGGTATTATAAGAATCCATGGAAAAACTTCGCTTTTGATCTATTTATTGCAAGAAACTGCGAGGTTTATTTCTCTAACATTTTAGATAGTTTAAACTACACAAGTTAATGTATGATGAACAAACTAGGAATTTTGAAAGAAGTATCAATAAAACTGGTTTTTAAACATCAAATGGTTTGTGGGGTTCGCCAGAATAAAATAATAACCAAAGGCGTCCATAAATAAAAAATGGTTGAGAACCACTGATTTAGACGAATGGACTAATAAAAAGAAACTACATTATCCAATGTAGCCTTCCTTTTTAAAGACAATGTAATATTGTATGAGGGAGATTTGGCAGTTATTTCTGTCATTTCCAGCAAAGCCATAGTGATTCCCCTCGTTCGTTGGCTCGGGGTAGTTAAGAAATAGGATAGTATTGTGGTAGCTCTTCAGGCGTATCGGTTCAGTTGTTGCTGCTAAACCCTCTATCAACCTTTCTCGAGCAAACATAGGCCAAGAGGCACATCAATCGCAACAACCACTTATTTTACTTCTCTTTTTCAAGTCAAGGTGTACCCTCGGCCGTGTTCTTCAATGTGATATCAAGATACAGGAACAAACGTTATTCGTTCGTAATTTTCAACTGCTAATTTTACGCATATTTTTTTTACTTCCGTTGCCCGTCTTTTTCTTCTTAAAAAGAAAAGCCATTTTTGCTTCTTTTTCTTTTTTTTTCAGAATAATTGAATATGGAAAATTGTGACGCTCACCTCTAACACACACACACAGATTTGTGGAAGAGACATGGAGTCCTCCTTGGAATCCGCACCGGAAGGACAAACAAGATTTCAGACATCCTCAACGTCAACAGAAGGATTGTGCAAACGGTCAGAAAGGAGATGAAAGATTCAGGATTCGATTATGAGACAACAGCAAAGAAGAAAACCCGTGATCGACGAACAGTCGCCATCAAAACGTTGGAATTCGTCACTGAAACCCAGATCATCAACAATGATCCCAGATCGAGTGACAGCATAGCGACTTAATCGTCGGTTTGGTCATTTCTGTAGTACGTCGTTGTGTTAGAATGTATTACCATGAAGCCACTGCATCCGTGTTCTGTCTTGGCTCTGTTTTACAGGTTAAACTTCAATATAGAACTACGAGTTGATTGTTGTTGTTGTTGTTGTTGGCACTCTGTCGCTTACGACGTCGAGTGTTCCAGTTGATCCGATCAACGGAACAGCCTGCTCGTGAAACTAACGTGCAAGTGGCTGAACATTCCACAGACACGTGTACCCTTAACGTAGTTCTCGGGGATATTCAGCGTGACACAGTGTGACAAGGCTGGCCCTTTGAATTACAGGCACAACAGAAACAGGAAGATAGAGTGAGAGAAAGTTGTGGTGGAAGAGTACAGCAGGGTTCGCCACCATCCCCTGCCGGAGCCTCGTGGAGCTTTTAGGTGTTTTCGCTCAATAAACACTCACAACGCCCGGTCTGGGAATCGAAACCGCGATCCTATGACCGCGAGTCCGCTGCCCAAACCACTGGGCCATTGCACCTCCACGAGTTGATTAAACATTCATTAATTAATTCCTGTTAATTATAGTAGCGGATTGTACTTACTACACATGTAGTAGATGAGATTTTTCTAAAGTCAATTACTAATCGATGAAATGGATTATAAATAAGTAAAGACGTTTAGCTTGCACTTCTGTTGGTCGATTCACAAAAGGCAAGTGTTCACTCGACCTGCTAGAAATAGCAACCAGTTTTTCCTTAAACCACACCATACCTTCTTTAAAAAATACATTTGATAAAGTGATTCTAGATACACTATATCTGGAAAACAAAAACAGACGGAGTAGTCACGGATAGAATACGTTTTAGTTATATATCTGATGGGTCAGAGCTGAAAGCTTCAGCTCTGGGAAAGAGTTAAGTGTAGAATCTATGGATGAATGCAGTAAGGGTGAAGATAGTCGTGTACCTCAGATGGTCTGGGTTAGAGGTAATTTCTGGCTGACTAATAATAATAAAATTTAAAAAGATGTCTCATTCAGCTGATTAATACTCATCAATAGGCGGCGAACTGACCGAATCCTTGTAGTGTATTCGTTAGTGTTTACTTTATGTTTTATTTCAAATCCTGATAGACACGTGGAAGCGCCCACATTTCACACGGTGTATCTCGGACATTTTAATGCCTAGTGAAGCCCATCTCTATCTAACTTTTGTCATAATCGATTTCTTCCAGGTAGAGAGACACAGATAAGAAGAGAAGCATCAATTCTAGTAAATGACAGGTATTTTATTAATCAAAACTTTTTATCCAAGAAAGAAAGACAAATAGGACCCGTGAGGGATTTGAACTCAGAACGCAGAGAACTGGAACACCTGCCATAAGGCAATCTATTCTACACTCCAGCAATTCGGCCAGTTCGCCGCCTATACGTGGGTATTAGTCAGCTGATGGAGACGGATTTCATCATCATCATCATCATCATCATCATCATCATCATCATCACCATCATCACCATCATCATCATCATCACCATCATCACCATCATCATCATCATCATCATCATCATCATCATCATCATCACCATCATCATCATCATCACCATCATCATCATCACCATCATCATCATCATCATCAGCAGCAGCAGCAGCAGTAGTAGTAGTAGTAGTAGTAGTAAGACGGCGAGCTGGCAGAATCGTTAGCACGCTGGACGAAATGCTTAGCGGTATTTTGCCCGTCGCTCCGTTCTCAGTTCAAATTCCACCGAGGTCGACTTTGCCTTTCGTCCTTTCGGGGTCGATAAATTAAGTACCAGTTACGCACTGGGGTCAATGTAATCGAGTTAATCCCTTTGTCTGTCCTTGTTTGTCCCTTCTATGTTTAGCCCCTTGTGAGCAATAAAGAAATAAGAATCGTTAGCACACCGGGCGAAATGATTAGCGGTATTTCGTGTCTTTACGTTCGGAATTCAAATTCCGCTGAGGTCGACTTGCCATTAATCTCATTCGGGATCGATAAAATAAGTACCAGTTGGGCACTGGGGTCGATTTAATCGATTTAATCCCTCTCTCGAAACTACCAGCCTTGTGCCAAAATTTGAAACCAATATTAAGGCTAATAAAGACAGCAAGCTGGCAGAATCGTTAGCACACCGAGCAAAATGCTTAGCGGCATTTCGTCTCTCTTTACGCTCTGAGTTCAAATTCCGCCAAGGTCGACTTTGCCCTTCATCCTTTCAGGATCAATAAAATAAGTACCAGTTGAGCACTGGGATCGATGTAATCGATTTAACCCCTCCCCCAAAATTGTTGGCCTTGTGCCATAATTTGAAACCAATATTTCAGTGCGGAGTACTTCAAAGTTGAAGTATTTCTAGTTCTTAAAATGAAATCTCATCTCTCTGAATCAGTATTTGTAATGTTACACTTGTTCCCTATTAGTGACTGCCAGAGATTGTCGAACCTAACATTTGTAATGACTACAAGGAAGGATTTGACTGTGTGATAATCATGAATATGGAGACCGTAGTGCAAAACTGTTTCTTTCTATCATTGGTGTAGTTAGTGTGTGCCATCCGGGGCAGCCCTTAAGCTTGCTTCTCTACACCTTATCCAGATGTATACACCAGAGCCAAAAGGTAACCCAGGCCTTCCCTGTAAAAGCGCCGCTAGGAGCGAACCGCCCAATGCTTACCACCCCTCCTAGCTCCGCTGCTGGTTTCTATGGTACTGAGTAATGATTATAGATTATGTTGTCATGTCCGAGTGAATATATTTGGTGCTTGATTTCATGGAAGTTCTGCATGACTAGCTTAAAGTATCTTGGCTGCGCCTTGAGGACGCTTCAGTGAACACTGTTAACAAAGAGTGAAGGGTGGGAAGGGTGCCGTCATTTAAACAACAGTGTATGTAGTAAGGAGAAATATCAAATAGGTCAGTTACGCATAAGTGTTGGCTGACGGATATATAACCGAACTACAATAACGAGTAACAATAGAGCTGAAAAATGCATGTTATAGAAAACCATAATCTGAGAGGAACAATCCGACTAAAGAGAAATCTATATGGATTGAAGTTATATGTTGGAGTAGGTCGTATACGTATTTGGTGGCCCAGATACTGAACGACTTTCTCTTGAGTTTTCAGAGTGAACACATGAATTTAGCTCTTGATTAGTTTATAGATTGATTTCTATTCTATATAACTTACCACTATAACCACAAGGCCTGAGATGTTTGGGAGGACAGTGCTCAAATCGTATTTATTTTATCGACATCAAAAGGAATTTGATCTCAGAACATAAAACAGGAAGAAATGCCGCTAAGTTGAATCTGCCAACTTGTCACCCTCATTTCTTCCTTTATAACATTGTGGATTGAATTAACGTCAGGTTAGAGTCTCGGTGATAAGCACTAACACCTACCTTTACGCTTGTTTTTTTCAATAGTCCCGGTCAAGTAAAGAAAAACTTCATGTTTTGCATTCCTTTGTGGAACAAAGTAACCTGAAACCGCTTTATCATAGTCGGGTTACTACCCTACCGTTTCTGTTATCTATGAAAATCGAGTTATAACAGAAAAAACGATCAGCATATACATACATACATGTATACAAACATATATGCATACATACATACATACATACATAGCATATTATATCGGTAGACATGCGCGCGTGCACAAACACACACACTCTCTCTCTCTCTCTCTCTCACACACACACACACACTCATACACACACACACACATACACACACACACACATACACACACACACACACACATACACGCACACACACACACAATAATAATAATAATTATTATTTCTTTATTGCCCACAAGGGGCTAAACATAGAGGGGACAAACAAGGACAGACAAGGGGATTAAGTCGATTACATCGACTCCAGTGCGTAACTGGTACTTATTTTATCGACCCCGAAAGGATGAAAGGCAAAGTCGACCTCGGCGGAATTTGAACTCAGAACGTAAGTTATAACTACTTCTAAGAGAAAGAGAAATCAATAGATGTGAAAGTATATAAAGATGATTGAAGAAATTGAAAGTACAGTCAATCACAGTTCTTAATATATTTATCAGAGACTCGCTGACGTCATCAATCCTTGACAGCTTCCCGTATGCAACGTTGTAATGAAAGTGACTTTACGTTAAGATATGCACACAAAGTATGACGTCATGAGTTTGTGATGCATGATGCAGCAAATACGCATAGTATTTATTTCTTTATTGTCCACAGGGGGCTAAACATAGAGGGGACAAACAAGGACAGATAAGGGGATTAAGTCGATTACATCGACTCGAATGATTAACTGGTACTTATTTAATCGACACCGAAAGGATGAAAGGCAAAGTCGACCTCGGCGGAATTTGAAGTCAGAACGTAACGGCAGACGAAATACCGTTAGGCATTTCGTCCGGCGTGCTAACGTTTCTGCCAGCATAGTATTGGCTGCGCTCTGTGTCATGTCCTAATTTACATGGTGTCAGAAGAGGGATTAGATAATCGCCCGAATGAGCTTAATCTTGAAGGCAACATAGCCGAGAAATGGAAACGGTGGCTACAAATGTTTGAACTTTACCTTACGGCTAGCGGAATCGCAGCTAAATCACAGAGTGTGAAGTGGGCTGCTCTACTACACGTGGCGGGAGAAGCTGCAGTTCAAGTGTAAAACTCTTTTAAGAGGAGTGAGGAAGCAGATAGCAAGAATTACAATAAAGTGAAGCAAAGGTTTCAGGAATTTTGTGAACCTAAGAAAAATCTGACGATTGAGAGACATAGATTTTTCACACGAACTCAGAAACCAGGTGAGACAACTGATCAGTATGCACCAAATTTAAAGAATAAATCTAGAACTTGTGAGTTTGGGACACTGAATGATGGGCTCATTAAAGATAGAATTGTCTTTGGAATTCTTAGTGATTGCCTCAGAGTGCAATTATCAAGAGAACATGATCTTGATTTGGAAAAAAAACTGTACAGATGTGTAGAGCTTCAGAAATCAGTACACAGCAATTGAAAGTTCTTAATGATGAACAGTCAACCATTATCTACAGAAACCGATGCCACGAATGCCAGTAGGGGTCCAAAAAGAAAGTATGACCTTAAAGGTAGAACAAAAGACTACCCTCAGTGTAGACAGTGTGGTTACAAACATGCTAAAGGCAAGTGTCCTACTGCAGGAAAAGTTTGTGACAAATGCAGTGGTAAACAGCATTATGCCAGCATGCGTAAAACTAGAATACCATATAGGCACGAGAGATAAGACATTAGAGAAAGAAAACGCAAAAATGTTCACACTGTTGACAATTCTGAAGAAATTGAAAAAATTCAAGAATTATTCATTGGACAGATGAACACCGATAAAGACGACGAAGACTGGTATGAGACTTTATTAATCAACAAGAAACCAGTGCAAGTCAAACTGGATACGGGTGCACAATGCAATATCATTTCCAAATCAATGTCCGACAGTTTGAATTTGAAGAATAAGGAACTGTGAAAAATAAAAAGTGAAACTTATGTCATTCTTCAAAGAAAAGCGATTCGAGCTTGAACAGATAGAACTATCAATATCAAGTGAAATCTGTGGCACTTCGAATGAAATACTATTCCTGGTTATGGAAGAAAACCGTCCAAGTATACTGGAAAGAAAAGCCTGTGAAAAATTGAAGTCGGTACAGCGAGTTCACAACATTCAGAAAGTGAATACAGACATACTGGGAGAATATCCAGAACTGTTTCAAGGACTCAGATACATGCCGGGAGAACACCACATAGAAATAGTGGACAAAATCACACCCGTAGTACACCCGTAGTACACCCGTAGTACACCCGTAGTACACCCGCCGAGAAAAGTGCCTGCTGCTTTGGTGGACAAGGTGCAAGCAGAACTTGATCGAATGACCAAGCTTGAAGTTGTCGTCAAAGAGATTCAACCCACAAACTTGGTTAATAACATGGTGACAGTAGTGAAACCAAACAAGGTTAGGATCTGCATAAACTCAAAAGATCTTAATCGTGCCATAAAAAGAGAACATTATCCCATGAGAACTGCTGAGGAAAGTATGTCACGAATGCCAGGTGCCAAGCTGTTCATCGTTCTTGACGCAGAGTCTGTATTTTGGCAGATGCAACTTGATGAAAGCAGTTCCAAGTTGTGTACCTTCAATACCCCGTTCGGTAAATACCGATTCACCCGGCTACCTTTCGGAGTGAAGTCGGCGCCGGAGGTATTTCAGAGAACTATGTCACAGATCCTAGAAGGTTTATCAGGCACAGAATGTATTGTTGATGACATTTTGTACAGAAGTCAAGCAACACGATGAAAGACTGCATGTCGCTCTGAACAGAATGCAGTTAAGTGGCCTGAAATTGAATGCAAAGAAACGCAAGCTGAGAATGACGGAGGTCGCATATGTAGGGCATCTTCTCATTAACAAGGGACTGAAGCCAGATCCTGAAAAGGTGACAGCTATCCAAGAAATGTCGGAGCCTGAAAATAAAACAGATCTGATGAGATTCCTCGGTATGATACAGTATCTGAGATAGTTCATGCCAAATCTCTTCAGTGAAACCGCAGCTCTACGAGAGTTATATTGCCGAAGGACATTGCATGGCACTGGGAAGAAAGGCAGCAAACGTGTTTCAAGAATTTGAAACAAAGAGTGACAGAGACTCCAGTACTACAGTACTTTGATGTTACAAAGCCGGTAACGTTATCAGTGGAAGCAAGCTCTGAAGGGCTAGGAGCAGTGTTGATGCAAGCTGACAAGCTTGTAGTGTTCGTTCCGAGATCACTGACAAGTGCGCAAAAGTAGTAAGCGCAGATTGAGAAAGAGATGGTAGGATGTGAGAAGTTTCATCAGTACATCTACGGGAAAACAAAGCCCCTTGAAATCATGTTTCAGAAACCTTTGAGTAGAGCTCCTCAGAGGTTGCAGAGAATGTGGCTGAGTCTACAGAAGTATTATCTTCAAGTTACCTACAGACCCGGCAAAGTACTGATTGTTGCAGATGCCTTGAGCAGGACATATCTTCAAGCAAGCAATGATTGGTTTGATGAAACCGAGTGTGATGTGGACCTAATATCACAACTACCAATGACCTCAGGAAAGCTGAGCGAATTCAGGATTGCCACAGCAAATGACCCACGACTGCAACATCTGAAATCAGTGATTCTGTGCGGATGGCCAGAAAACAGAAATGATGTTCCAGCAAGTGCGAGAGACTGCTGGAATATTCAAGATGAACTGACTATTGTTGATGACCTCATCTTCAAAGCTGACAAAGTTGTAGTTCCTACAACACTAAATACAGAAATATTGAAGAGAAATCATGATGCTCATTTCAGAGTGACAAAGTGCATGCTCAGAGCCAGAAATGGCTACATGATCAGCTGAAAGCACGTCAAGACAAGCAAAAGTGCTACTACGACAGAGGTAGTAGAGAGTTACCTCCCTTGATTCCTGGACAGCATGTCAGGATTCAAGAAAAACAGTCATGGAAGCCTGGAGTTGTCAAATCAGTTGATGACGCACCAAGATCCTACAACATAACGACGTTAGATGCAAAACAGTATCGACGAAATCGCCGTCATCTGCGGACAGCTGCTGAGAATCCAACAGTTCAGCCAAATGGAGAATGTGAAGAAACTATGAGCTGTGATACAAATGAGTCTGAGACAACGAACACTATCTGTAATCAATCTACAAGATCCGGAAGAAAAACCAACATTGGGATTGATATCAAGAACTGTTGAATTCGAGAAGTGCTCCAAGAAAAGAGGGATTCATAAACTGTGTTAAATGTTGAATTTCAAGTTAACAAGTTGAACTGTGTTAATTGCTAGAAAGCATATTTCATTATTCTTTCCACGTTTGAAGAAGTTAAAAAGATTATTTTCTTAATGAAAAAAGAGAAAAAAAAACCATTTATGGACAGTTAAATTTGAAAAAGATATATTCATGGACTCTGAAGAAAGCTGCTTTATCGAAATGATAATGGATATAAAACTGGGTTTATTTGAAGTTGATAATATAAGTTCCAAATATTGTCATAACTTAAACTTCGTGTGTATATTCTTTTCTACTCTAGGCACAAGGCCCGAAATTTTGGGGGAGGGGCGCCAGTCGATTAGATCGACCACAGTAAGCCACTGGTACTTAATTTATCGACCCCGAAAGGATGAAAGGCAAAGTCGACCTCGGCGGAATTTGAACTCAGAACGTAACGGCAGACGAAATACCGCTAAGCATTTCCCCCGGCGTGCTAACGATTCTGATTTCTTTATTGCCCACAAGGGACTAAACATAGAGGAGACAAACAAGGACAGACAAAGGGATTAAGTCGATTACGTCGACCGGCGTGCTAACGTTTCTGCCAGCTCGCCGCCTTGCTTTGTGTGTATATTGACTACAATAATATCTCTTGCAATGTTTGCAAGGAAGAGAGATGGGATGTAATGGAAGTGACTTTACGTTTAGAAGTGCACACAAAGTGTGACGTCACGAGTTTATGATGTACGACGTACCTAATACGCAGAGTAATGGTTGCGCCCTGTGTAATGTCATAATTTACCATCGTGAAACACATATACTAACAGTTACCTCCCTTGTCTTGGAAATCACAAAGTAAAATTTCTCCTAATATTTCAAATTAAAAGGCGGTGAGCCGGCAGAAACGTTAGAATGCCGAGCGATAATGCTTACTGGTATTTCGTCTGTCTTCTGCGTTCAAATTCCACCAAGGTCGACTTTGCCTTTCATCTTTTCGGGGTCGATAAATTAAGTACCAGTTGTGTCTGGAGTCGATCTAATCGACTGGTCCCCTCCCTAAAATTTCGAGCCTTATGCCTAGAGTAGAAAAGAAACGTTAGCACGCCGGGCGAAATGCTTAGCGGTATTTCATCTGTCTTTACGTTTTGAGTTCAAATTCCACCGAGGTCGACTTTGCCTTTCATCTTTTCGGGGTCGATAAATTAAGTACCAGTTGCGTACTGGAGGTCGGTCTAATCGACTGGCCCCTTCCCCAAAATTTCGGGCCTTGTGCCTAGAGTAGAAAAGAATATTTAAAATGAATACCACATGTTTCTTCCACTACATGAACTAAAAAAATTGCATTGAAGAACATACTTTAAATTTTATCAGCTGACAACAGCGTAAACTAATTAGTGAAATATGATTTTTTTTTCCTTTTTCTGTAAAGCTTCTGTAGTTAAAACGGGATCACAAATTGAATGGCCACTAGTTAGAAGTAAAACAAAAGAAAAAAAAATCGGTAGCGACAAACCGGTGACAGTGGACCTTAAGGCTTGTTTTGACGGCAAGCCGTGGTGGCTCTCCCTGAACTGCGTGATGTGCGAAAAGCCGATAATAGTAGCTGAGATGTGTGAGATACTAATTTGTTGGACGAGGAGCAACTCGCCGAGTTTGGCTGGGTTGTCCAACAAGCGAGCATTCCTAGTTGTGTGAAACAGAAAATTCCTTGTGGTATGAGCTCAGATGCGCCAGCGAGAGAATTCTTGATTGTGTGAGCCAGGCAACGCTGCTGAAGAAGGACGCAAACAAATGGGACATCATCGATAATTTCAAAAACTCATAACTTTGCATTAAAACGTTTGGTCAAGGTACCAGTATAAATTCTGGCTCTTTGATCGTGAATGCTATCATTTCTGCACAGATCCATCCGATTCCGATGCTTTCATCTAGGACATCATCCAGCTCGTGCGATACATCGTTGAAAGTATAGGTTAAAAGCTTCCCTTTGGTGGAGCTCTAATTAATTTAGATCACTCTAGTTGAAGATGCGTGGCTTAGTGGTTAAGGTATTCAGCTGACGATCTTAAGGTCGGGAATCCGATTTCGAATGAAAAGAAATCTGCTGTAACATGCTGAGTCGCAATTAAAATTTAAAATTTCTTGATTTTATAAAGTGGAGAGAAAATCCTCTCATTTTAGGACGATAAATATATAGAAATAATATTACGAATCACTGACACAAAAAGTACACGCATCATTTAACCAGCAATTTAATAATAGATAGATGTAACTACAGGCTTATGACATCTGCTGAAATAATGGACCAAGGGAAATAACTCTAACATTAAGAGTTACTTCTTACCAAGTAATATTCAAATTTCATAGTCGAAATTTTCTCTGTTGCACCTTATGCGTCGATATTGAATAAATAAATTCCAGTAAGATACTATGGAATTTGATTAAATCAGTTACACACATGCCTCTACGATCGTGGCCCATTACTTACTCGACTATTCATAAAATAATATAATACTTTCGTCGAGTAAATAAAGAACACATACATATATGAATATACATAATCGCACAAAAGAACACCTATATAGACACAAAGATACGCACATAGACATGCATGCATAGATATCCATACACACTTAAGCATATTCATGTGTTGACAAATCCATGTGTACGTATGTATTTTTTTTTATTTAATCAACAGGAGTTACAAAGTGGTTCAAAAGCCACACACACTAACTTCTGCCGATTAAATAAATAATATATATATATATATATACTCATGCTTTGAATAATTTTCCTGCTTGTATTACCATACCTTGAAACGTGTGCATAAATTTATGCTCACATGTATACGTACAATTGTACACACAGTTATATTACATATTTTCACTTGTATGAATACATACGTGCATGCATACATACATACATACATACATACATTTTGTTGGCACTCTGTGAGGGTTCCAGTCGATCCGATCAACGGAACGGCCTGCTCGTGAAATTAACGTGCAAGTGGCTGAGCAATCCACAGACACATGTACCCTTAAAATAGTTCTTGGGGATATTCAGTGTGACACAGTGTGACAAGGCTGACCCTTTGAATTACAGGCACAACAGAAACAGGAAGTAAGAGTGAGAGAAAGTTGTGGCGGAAGAGTACAGCAGGTTTCGCCACCATCCCCTGCCGGAGCCTCGTGGAGCTTTAGGTGCTTTCGCTCAATAAACACTCACAACGTCCGGTCTGGGAATCGAAACCGCGATCCTATGACCGCGAGTCCGCTGCTCTAATCACTGGGCTATTGCGCCTCCACACATACATACATATCACGGTATTATCTACCAACGAGACATGTTGCAGCTAGGACACTGTATAACGAGATCCGTCGAAAGGATAACCCCCAAGCACAAAGAAATAAGAACCCACAGTATGGTGGAAGTCATAGCCATTCAAAATAAAAAGGAGTACTGATGGAATGTCCTAGTGAAAACCTCAATAAAATATAAACGCAATAGCCTGACAATATGATTTGGGATAGAGAAGAGAAACTGTGTACAGTTGTGGAAATCAGCTGCCCAACGGATGTTAACATAAAGTTAAAGAACAGAGAAAAAGAAAATACCTACGCTGAACTATTGAGAAATTTACAGTTACTCTATCCAGATTACAAGTTCATATTTATACCTGTAATTATTGGGACACTGGGATATATAATGCACTGCCTAAATATCAATCTTGAGAAATTAGGCTTCTCAAAACCAGAAAGGAGAAAGCTGATTCAAAGACTACAGAAAACGGTGCTCTTACAGCATGGCCCCTGGGAAGTTATTATTTATAACATTATTGTTATAAATAAGCAAAAACAACAGTGAGTTGATGGACTATATATCATGGCAATACAAAGCAATAAAAGGGAAGAATCTGAGGAATTTATTCTCCAAACACCCAAAGACAAAATTTTAATAAAAACATCAGTGGACATAGACAAGGCGCTCACGTATAATTTCTCGGGAGGTTGCTAGAAATTTCAGGAAAAGAGTTGACAAAAACAGGCCATCAAAAAGCCTTTCAAAGAATACTTCACTTTCTTGGGAACATTTAATGCTTTAAGACAAGTAGGAGGATTGGAATTGTATTTTAAATGTACGATGCGGTAAAAAAAAAAAAAATGGAAACCTACTCGGACATTTCCAACTGTCTGATAGGTACTGACTAAATTTCTCAAAAGCGCCCGTTTGAACATGGAGCAACCATTATGGGTCATCTTGCTCGTACTTAGAGTGTTCGTCAGGGAAAATGTTGGGAGGCCATAATTTATACTGGTCGACTTACATTCCACAAATTTGTGATATGCACGGTTGATTCATAGGAACCTAACTGTTATAAGTGGAACACATCTCTTCCAGTTCACAAAGATTACATGGATCAGATTAACGGGCTAGTCAAACAACAGTTGACTGGGACTATCATAAACGGTGGTGAGGCGCCTTAAAGAAGGAAATTAGATCAAAATTGTTGGCGTTTAGTAAAGAGCTAGAGATAGACAGAAATAGAGTGGAAGAGTAGCTAATAAGCATGCTAGACCAGGCAATTTGAAAAGGCATCAACCGAATTGAATAGTCTGCATACCAGATTTATGATTATATGTTACACTTATTTGGTGACCTCGTGGTTGACATATATCTCAAGTGGTAGCAGATCTGGAGAATTGCCTGTTCTGTGAGCTGGGGAGAAATTACGCCAATAAGGAAAATGTTAGGGATAATTTCCAGTTAGTAACACCAATAAATGGAGAGTTTGAAATTTTGGCCACGGTATTAGCAAAAATGTTGGCGCTTATCGATGGTGATTTGGTCTTGGAAGCGCAAACCTCTGTTATCCTCAATAGACCATTCCGCGACAACCGCTACCTTATGCGATATATAATTGAAAGTGTTGGAAATAAAACTGGCTATGGTTGAAGTACGATCAATTTGGATGAGTCGAAAGCCTTCAATGGGGTCGACCATTGGTGATAGGCAACCGTTCTGAAAGCAGACGGTTTCGTATTCGTTTTCAGTAGCTGGATTGCAGTAATGCACAGCAGCATCTGTTCAGTGATCAGAATGAACGGCCAGCTATCGGAACGGTTTCATATTTCACACTCAGTCTGCAGATGATGTTCTCTTTCACATCTTCTGTACATCCTGGTTCTCGAGTTATTATTGCGGAAGCTAAAACTATTAAGATGTCTCCATTTTGAGATGGGATTCGAGAGATCTGTGTCGGACGATATCACCGTAAAAGTTATCGACACTACAAGACTATGAGACGGTTGCTGGAGGACTGATAATTCCGAAAATGCCTGTAGGATTTCAGTTTGACACTCAAGAGAAGTACCGTATTTGCCGGTGTATTAACCGCACTTTTTCTGACGAAAAATCCAGGAAAAGGTGAGTGCGGTTTATACACGGGTAGAAGGAAAAGTCAGTCTAAAACCCGGACATTATTTCATGTAATTATCCAAGATTCACGTCGTACTAGCTCCCCTGACAATTTTTGCCGTTAAAGCTAGTAAAACAGCTGTTTAAATATTCTTATTTCAGTGTCATCTCCATTTTGTTCGTCATACGCTCTTATAACATCAGTACTCTCTGAGCCGCATCGGCAACGCAAACCAAACTCCCCACACGTTCGATCTTCCGATGGCGACAACTGTTGCTGAGAACGGGGAGAAGACAGGGGAAATCGTCACGACAGGTCACGAGAATGATTGTTTTACGGTGATGCTGGTTTGCACGGCTGACGGAGGAAAGCTGTCACCGTACGTTGTCTTCAAGAGGAAGACACTACCCAGAAACGCCAAGCTTCCGGAAGGGTCATCGTTCGAGCCCAAGCGAAAGGTTGGATGGACCAGGCACTCATCGAGGACTAGTTTCGTGTAGTGTGGGGGAGGTGCATCAGTGGACTGCATCAGAGAAGGAGTCTCCTGATCCTGGACGCATTCAGATGTCCCAAGTCAGAAAAAACCAAGGCGATGATACGTCGTCTGAACATCGACGTGGTAATGATCCCCGGAGGAATGACATCCCTTCTTCAACCTTTTGATGTTGCAATCAACAAGCCGTTTAAGGACCGTCTCAAGCACCGCTGGGAGGATTGGATGGCTAATACACCAAAGGGAATTACAAAGACGGGGTACACGAAGAAAGTCGACTTGGGGACGATCTGCGAGTGGATCCTGGAGGTCTGGGAGGAGATTCCAGAAGACATCATCAAGCGGGCTTTCCTGAAGTGCTGCATATCCAACGCGCTCGACGACACAGAAGATGACATCTTGTGGGAAGACGACGCCATCTCTCTCGACTCTTCCAGCGATAACGAGGATGAACTGGCATATGCAGACGATCAACTCTACGAGGTCTTCAACAAGTCGTCTGACGACGAAGGGTTCTTGGGCTTTGAATGAACTCTCTACCCATTAGGGTCGGTCCTTTTTAGGACCACACATTGTCAAGAAAGAATATAAAGATTACAATATGAATAAATCATATAAACACACATAATAAAAAGACGTTCTCTTATCTCTTGCATTTAAAACCTGGACTTTATCCTTTCCCTTAATGATTATGAATATTAATGATAGCAGTGGGAATTGTTTGTTAAGTATGAAATCATCATGAAACTGAATTTTGTATTCATCCTGCATTTCTCCTTTTTCATTAGCCCCAGTTATTTCCCGGTTTCCCCCACATTTCTTCCCCGTCGGGGACCGAAAATCGGGGATGCGGTTTATACACGGGTGCGGCAAATACGGTAGGCCCACGTTATCGGACATCGCTGTGGAACTAGTTAAACTTCTCGGGATCTGATTCGACCTTGACGTCCATATGCATCGGTACTTGGACGGTTACAATCAAAGTGGCTTGCTAGCCTTACCAAAGCATGGGCTGAAAGTAAGCCATTCGCGAAAGGTTGTGTAGAAATGGCGGTCGCTTACAGCAACTCAGTCATAATTTATCATTTGACCGTTGAGTCTTCCTCCAGTTTCCGCTTAATCAGATTGGGGTATATGCTCTAATCTGGAACGCATCCTTTACACCTTTTCGTGTAAGGAACGCGTGGACCTTCTGTCGCTAGCGTCTTCTATTAGGATGGCTCGGTATGCTACGGCTGTTTATGTGCAGACACGAGCTAAGGCTACCTGCAGAAATTCTTGATTGGCGGACTGGTATAGTTTCCATATGAAGGCCATATCTTTCCGGAGCTCATCTCTTTGACGGAGTTGCAGTCTTGGATTAAAAAAAAAAAACGGTTGCTTGGCATCTAAGAGTCATCAAACGCTTACTGTCCTCTTTGAAGTCGGACCGGTGGAAATTTCACATTAGCAATGCATAAAAGTCTAATAGCAAGGGAGAGCGGCAACAATCTCGGGGAAACTCTGGGTCTCAATGAGGACGGCCTGACTGACCTGTTCTGAAAAAACTTTCAAGTTGGGGTCTACTTTAGATAAATTTCAGAAATCCTTGGCCTGGCTGTTCTACCGAGGAGTGCTATTGATTTGGGATAAACTCTACAGCCCGGAAATACCGTCAGATAGGCTTTTCAGATATGCACTCTGAGTGACAAAACTGTTTTTGCACTCACTATTTCAGTGTCCGGGAATTGTTGACGTGTGAACTTTATGACGAACAACTGCAATAGCGCCTGGAAGGGATCCAGCTATCGGCCAAGTCCATCGTGAGAACTGCCAACCCACCCTTCTTCCATCATGCAAGAAAAACAGTTTTCCTCTCATAGCCATAATGAAAGAGGTAGTGTGGTGGAGGATGTTGAGAGGTTCGAGAAGCTGAAGCTTATCTTTTGTTACGGGGCACTCGACGACTTTTTCAAGTTTTATGTGTGTGTGGAGTGGTGGTGGTAGGAGAAAAAGTGAGAATGGAGAGAAAGGTACTGTCCTTTACAGAAATTTACAGTGAATTTACTGAAATATGGGCGAGATTTCCAAAAACGGCAACAGTTGATAGGATGGCATTAAGTATAAGCCTGTAGGTTAGAGAATGATAGTTGTAGGTCCTCCTGTGTCAGCAGGACTGAACAATGATGATGACGACGATGATGATGATGATGATGAAGATCATCATCATCATCATCACCACCACCACCACCATCGTCATCATCATTATCATCGTCATCATTATCATCATCGTCATCACAATCATTCATTACTTATACTTCTTCATATATTTTCTTCAGCTGCTCAGCCAATGTGAATGGAGCTCCTTACTTGCTCATATACCATCAGTTAAAATCCAATGTAAGTAATTCGTTGTTGTGTTTTCTTAACACCAAGTCAACTCTGATAGAGCAGACAAATTATGAAAGACTTTCCGATCACAACCATCCCATTTCTTATACAGATTTGGCTGTTATTTCAAGCACGCCGATCGACTATGTACTGACTCCATCACTGGCTCTGAGACATTGTATTGTATTTCAGGTGAATTCGTTTCAAAATTTGGCCAGCAATTTCTGAGGAGGAGTAAGTCGATTACATTCACTCCCATGTTCTACTGGTATTAATTTTATCGACTTCGAAAAGATGAAAGGCAAAGTCTACCTTTGCGGAATTTGAACTCAGAATATAAAGACCGACGAAATGCCGCCAAGCATTTTGCGCTGCATGCTAACGATTCTGCCAGCTCGCTACATTCAGAACAGACCCTCTAGATCCTTCCTCATCCAAGATTTTCCTGAAGGCATTTACCTGGAGACATAGCCATCCTGGTAACATTATAGGCACCCGGGCAAATCAATGTGTAGTGAAACTACCTCCCGTCATTAGATACAAACTACTATCGCCATTACATACAACCTTCTCATTTAAATATAAATAAATGCGAGCGTAGTAGAGAACCCATTAACCTTGTCATCACGTGACTGATCATTATTCGAATCGGCAACTTCTTCGAACCTTTCCCGCCAGAACGCAAACTGACCAATCACGGCCCCTAATAAGGTCACGTGATAGAGTAAAATTCTGAAGCCTTCGGGAGCTCATAGTTTGTTATAAATAGCTTTAACTCGGCAACCAAATTTGTCTCGGTCCAGTTTCTCTTTGAGAACTGTTCCGTGTACCACACGACAGCAGCAGCAGCCAGCGACCACTTCAGCAGCTTCGTCCAGCCACGATGACCTCCGCCGTCGCCACATCAGCAACAAGAGTCTACTACTACTATCCAGCATCATCATCATGACCAACACGATTCTACGATTACTACTAACCAGCAACAATCTCCACCAGCGTCTACACGACCTTCTATGTACACCAAACCTCCGCGGCACATCTCTCTCTTCGATTCTGTTAGGTGACTCAGCTTCACCACGGTAAATAAACAGACAAGAGTTCTTAAACAGACAAGAAATTCTCAGCCAGCGACGAACATCTGTATAACAAGAATCACGGCCCGGCATCAATGCCACGACATCACAACTAGTGATCAGCACTGCCACACTCAGCCTCTCCTCACTTTCGCATACAGAACTTTTCCTATAGTGTACTAACGAACTGGTATAATTGCTCACGTGTCATTTACTCACTCTTTCTATCTGCTGTAATAACTCACACATGTATCACTCACATACACACTTTTCTTTGTACGACGGCCTGTCTTTGATTATGTTCTTATATGTCGCATTCACACTCTCACACAGACATACATCTTTAACGCTACAATAAATATCTGTTATTCATCTAATACGGTTGTGGTCTTTCATTACTGGTCATCTATGTTATCGTCGCATAACATATCATGTATATCATCATTTGATATATATATTTTGTGTTCGACCGTGTGACACGTTTAAATAAAAGGAGTCCTCTGTTTTTCCATTCGTCACCATTTCTCCTTTTATGAGTTCGCACGGTCGTCCCTTACAAATGTATTAGACACTAAGTCACAGTATACATGGATCAAAACGGTGTCCCTAGAGCCGTGAGGCCCCTATGCATCTGTTTACTGTTCGCATGCCTTAAGATGGCACTACCTGGTGATGTTCAACCCAGTGTATGAAACACACAATCCGGTACTACTAAAGCAGCACGGTCCCGAGCGCGCGGTCGCACAGTCGCACAGTTCCGCGTCCGCACTAGCTAGTCGTGAGTGGTCGATCCTAGCCCTGACCCTGTCTCTAACCCTAACCCTAACCCTGTCCCTAACCCTATCCCTAACCCTAACCCTAACCCGCGTGTGCAAATGAATACGTGTTTAGGGTTAGGGTTGGGGTTGGGATCGACCACTCACGACTGGCTGGCGCGGACGCGCGGCTGCGCGTTCGGGACCGTGCTGCTTTAGTAGTACCACACAATCCTTCAGTCACTATAACTTCTGCTGACTATATATATAAAATATGTATGTGCGCGTGTTTGTGTCACGTTTTTCTTTAGTCTTTTCCTCTGCTACTACTACTCTCTCACTTACTCTCTCTTTCTCTCTCTCTCTTCCATCTCTATATTTCTCTCTCCATCTTTACATAAATTCCAACAGTCTTTTGCAACGACATCTCTGATTGGTCAATAGAGCATATATTACCGATCAAACGCTCGCATTTACAATATTGTCTGCTCTATCAAGATGGCTGATATAGTCGGTCTCACACCGTCTATTCTTGCCGGTTTTGACAAATACAAGGTATGTTTAATGTTGTTTCTTGTTCTGCCTATACCTATTCAGTTCTGCCAACATAAACTCACTCAAGACTATTAAATGTAACCGTGTTGTCTATAAAAATGCACTATTTACCCTCTCCTTTCGCTTTTCATTTACCATGTTTTCTCTCTCACACAACTTTCATTTTATATTTCACACCAAACACTGTCCGAGTATCCTCGGGTTGTTAAATGAAATATTTATGTAATACCTCGATTTAAACGAGAAGAGGGGAAACGGGGGCACAAACTGAATGCTCGGCTAATGACCAAGCATTTTTTCTTAATTTTCTCGTGAATGTATTTATCTCTGTATTTACTATGGAAGATATGTGAAATGTTGCTTTTATAATTTTGCCGTAAAAAGTTGGTGGGACGAGATAGAAAAGATATAAGATTTGTTGTTTGGTCGTTTAAAAGGTTTCCTTTCCCTTCAGCATTGGCATCGTCGTTGTTTTCTGGAAATTCCCTGACTGCTTTGCATGCACCCCATAAATGAATCTTAATAAACCATTTTAGAACGAAACCAACTGTTGCCGACATAGCCTATTATTTCTGTTTTAGCTAACCCATGTCTACTGTCCACTTTCGCTTCTTTGAGTATCGATTCACTTACATTGCTATACATGCATTGTTTTGAAAAAGAAAACGTGACTATTTCTAGATCTCATCTCTCTGTCCCTTTATAGCACATACCTGACCGTCAGATGGGTGTCAGGCGCAAGAGAGCACCGAGCTATATACTTTGTTTCTTGTAGTTTGATACCTATGTTCAGAATCGCTAACCATATTGTAATAATGCACCATTTAGTTCTCTCGTTCAACCATACAAGTTACAATAAAATAGAGGTAATTTCATAACCTAGTTGGACTCTTTTAGCCCCTTTTTACATTCCAAGGAAACGAACATACGAATGATTCCTTAACCTGGTCGTTGAAACTGTTACAGATAGACAAATTTCCTTCCTATTTCACCCTACCATCTCTCTAAGCTTGCTCCATCGTAACTGAACCTAGGCTACACAAACAACGATCGAGAAAGAGATCTCTCGGAGCGGTACAGTATAATTGAAATGAATACTTCGAAAGGAAGAGAAAATGATTATGAATGGCAAGAGAAAATGAATAAGGTGGCGGATAGGCCGAGGTGTTGGAGGAGTGTCAACAAGAATTGCCTCACGATATCCATTCGCTGCGCTTGGAGTTTAAATCCCGGTTAGGTCACCTTGCGTTTCATTCTTCCAAGTTCGATAAAGTACCTGTTAAGTATTGGGTGGGGGGGCATTCTTTTCTCTCTGTCCATGATACGTTTGGCTCGGAGAAGGGGTTCACTTACAGTGTCCCTTTCCCCTGAGAAGATTGAACGAAAGGTTAACGATCTCAAAGGAAAGCTGATATAATGTGACTGTGTGGTAAGAAACTTGCTATCCAACCACATGGTTCCAGGTTCAGTCCCAGTGCGTGGCAACCTGGTCAAGTGTCTTCTACTGTAGCCTAGGGCCGACCAAATCCTTATGAGTGGATTTGGTTGACGGAAACTGAAAGAAGAGCGGTCGTATATATATATATATATATATATATATATATATATATATATATATATGATAGGAGCAGTGCGTCCATTACGACGACGAGGGTCCCGACTGATACGATCAACGGAACAGTTTGCTCGTGAAATTAACTTGTAAGTGACTGAGCACTCTACAGACACGTTTACCCATAACGTAGTTCTCGGGGAGATTCAGCGTGACACAGTGTGACAAGACTGGCCCTTTGAAATACAGATTTTACTCATTTTTGCCAGCTGTGTGGACTGGAGCAACGTGAAATTAAGTGTCTTGTCCAAGGACACAACGCGTCGCCTGGCATCGAACGCACGACCTTCCAATCGTGAGCCGAATAGCCCTAACCACTAAGCTACGCACCTTCACACACACACACACACACGTGTGTGTGTGTGTATCTTTGTGTCTGTCTGTCTGTCTGCCCATCACTTGACAACTGGCGTTGGTGTGTTTACACGCTGTTAGAATAAGCGCTAGGCTTACAAAGAATAAGTCCTGGGGTTGATTTGTTCAACTGAAGTTGGGGCTCCGGCATGGCCACAGTCAAATGACTGAAACAAGTAAAAGAATAAAAGAATAATTCGTTGTGTTAATAAAATCTAGTCCCTAAATTTTTGTTGTTAAACTTAGGTAAGAGTTGGTGGTTAATTACAATTTTCATATTTGAGAACCTGTTTTTCATAGGAGTTTCACATTTATCTACAACTTTAGGTTAAGATAAGGGCCATAAACAGATATAAATAAACACTTAAATATTCAGCTTGTAATTTTGTGTCAAAATCCTTTTTGTCCTTAATATCCACTTACACATGGAGGCAATGACAAATGATGGAGACCTTTGGCAATATGCTGTGCTTGTGAAGAAGACCCATCAAGCCAAGTGAAATCGTAGATGTGGCAGATACTGGTGTCATGCAACTGGCACCCGTGCCGGTGGCATGAAAAAGCACCCATTACTCTCTTGGAGTGGTTGGCGTTAGGAAGAGCATCCAGCTGTAGAAACCATTCCAAATCAGACTGGAGTCTGTTGCAGCCCCTCAGCTTACCAGCCCTGGTTAAACTGTCCAACCCATACCAACATGGACAATGGGTGTTAAACAATGATGATGATATGCACTTCTAACCTAATTATCAAGGAGAGTCAATGTGTTTGTATGACAAGGCTGGTCCATTGAATTATAAGGGACAGTCAAACCAGTAGGCTTCCAAACATTTTCTGTCTCACCTATTTAACTCACAATGCTTGGGTTCAACCTGAAGCTATGTTCTGCATCTTGGGCAAGTAGAAACAAATTTGGGATGTCTTGATTGAGAATTCTTAACCAGGTGAGCTCAACTGTTGTTAGAAAACTAAAGATATATAAGACAGTTAATGTTTCCCAATTGATTATTCAAGTGCATTGATCATAGCAGTGATGCATTGCTTAACTTTGCTGATTGGATAAGAACCAGTGTTTTCAAGCTGATATACTTGTAAATTAGTCTACAATGGGAGTGTATATATATCAATAACATGTTCAGTCTTTGCTGTCATTGATGCCTATTTTATTGACCTTAATTCAAGTTGAATCAAGAACAATAAAACATGACACTGGGTGTTGTAACTTATCTAAATTTGTTGTTGTTACAATCTTAAAAATATTTTTAGTTCAAACATGAAGCATTCGTTTGCTAGTGCTTCATCTATATTAGGTCTTACCATTAACTTACTAATTACTTTTAACTTATGTAATGTCAA
This sequence comes from Octopus bimaculoides, assembly GCF_046866305.1. Classification (NCBI taxonomy): domain Eukaryota; kingdom Metazoa; phylum Mollusca; class Cephalopoda; order Octopoda; family Octopodidae; genus Octopus; species Octopus bimaculoides. The sequence continues at coordinate 22,109,905 of NC_142936.1, read as the reverse complement.
TGACCTGATGTATATTTCAAGTTTCTTGTGACCAAGTTGTTGGTGACTAAACCAGCAATCCCACCAACTCTGCTTTGGGGAATTCAGTAATTTTTAAAACCTGTCAAAGATTGGATGAACTTGGAAGTCAGTGGTCATTTGGTAACATGTGTCTATGCATGTACATTGATATTTACTTGCATTTTTACATGGGAAAAGGGTAGTCTTATTTGAAACTGGTGATATTTGATGTCTCTGACCATTTCTCCATTTGTTTTCCCTTTTTGTTAGCTTCAGATCTTTAGCGACACTTTTGCATATAAAATTTTATGTGTGGGCGCTTTTTATACCTCATTTTTTTTTGCTTCTTTCTTGCTCAAGTGTCTGATTTGAAGCAAAAACCACTACATTACATTTGCTTTGAATATATTATATTAGTTTGGTTATTCCATCTATTATTAAGCTCTTCATAATCTTCACCAGTTATAGTAATCTTTTTGAAAACAAGATGCAGTGAGTCCCATTTCCTAAAAGGAAAACATCCTGGACCCTTCTAACTACTGTCCTATCACATTTACTTCCTACATTTCAAAGGGGATTGTAACAGCCATTAAGAATAACTCCCTTCATTACATTGAATACATTGAATCTCATTTCCTTTTTAATGACCACCAGTATATCTTTTGCAACATCAAATGTTCCAGTGTCCTACTCTCATATGTTACCTGTAGAGTTCCACACTTAATAAATTTAGGGAAAGTAGTATTGTTACCTTCAACAGTATTAAAACTTTTAAACCTGTCTAGCATGCAAATCTGCTAGCAAAACTGTTCTATCTCCTGTCTCTTGTGTTGCTGACTCTCTGTCAGATCAACTATTATGGCATATGTTGAGCTCTCTCTGGCCTGTATTCTGTCAACTTTGATGTGACCTCAGGGTTCAATTTTGTCCTTCACACATTTTCTCCTATATGCTAGCAATCTATTTTCTGTCACTTCTAACAATGCCCACTTTTACACTGATGATAGCACCTTTCATTTCTCCCTAACCTAATTTTAAGCATTATCAACATGCATCATACACTCCCCCATACCAAACCTGCACTGGCTTCATAAACAGAGAATTCATAAATATCTTTCATTGAGGTCTTGCCAATCCTATCTCCTTCGACAATACAAATATAAAAATCACTACACACATTGATAAAAATTTATTCCCCACCACCCCAAATACAAGCAGCATGCAACTAGAAACCTCAAATTTGCTATGAATGCTAGATCTCACCATCAGTGAGGACCTCTTCTGATGAACACATATCCTTGACATAACAAACACGGCATTACAAAACTTCAGCACCAGAAAATATTTCAGATATTAATCGTCTACAAAGCTCAACTTTTGAAATGGAGCACTATTCCTGTAACTAGGTCTGCAGATGCTACACACACACACACTCCTGGATATCTTAGACTGCATTCAAAGAAAGGCCATTTGACTGACTGGCCTATTTGACATGCTGCCTTTGCCAATGTTACTGTGGTCTCTGATTTTGAGAGCTGGACAACTGGTCTCACTTATGCACTCTCAATTTGCTTCTCTCTCTTTCACTATCTGTATCATTTAAATCCTCACTCCCCATTAAGGTCTCTCTAACTACCTCCCCAGAACTCCTTCCTGCACATATTTTATTTGCAGTCATCTATTTGCAACCATTTAAGAGGAATATTAACAATGTGTATTACTGGTCTTAGGGGGCCAGTGAAAGATATGGGTACAGAACCCTTCTACTAGACTGGGCTGATAGAAATCTTTTTTATTTGATCAAAATCAAGTCAATGTAGTCACTTATTTTGTTAGAAACAGTAGCTGAATGTTCCTCAAACCACATGCTACTGAAATAAAGGACATATTGGTTAATGTAATCTCTGGTACACTATACATAGATAAAAACATAAAAACTGATAGTCTAGTTACAATTGATCAGAGATCTACTGAATCGGGGCTACCTAGGGCTAAATAACTCAATCAATATCTTCTTTTTCAGCATACAGCTACCAGTTCCTTTTTTGGAAAAATCATTCTAGCAAACAGAAAAGTGGGATATTTTTGAATATCTATTTTGAAATTGGCACATGACCACAAATTATAGAGGAGAATATAATCAAATATATCTCATTTTATGTACGTCTTGCAAGGAAAAGTTTACTGGTGAAGGTTTCATCTCTTTGCAGCTCCAACTAATTATTGTCTCTCTCTTGTCTAAATCTGAGTAGCCCCCCCTCCTCTACAACAAAAAACCTGCTCTGCCCTCTTCTCTTAAGCTTTAACCCCTCATCTCTTTGTATAAGGACCTGCCTTGTGGTTTATAGTCTTGTAAGTTACACAGTAACCCCACTGGTGCTATTGGGTAATAAAAAAAGCACCACAGTATCCACTATACAGTGGTTGACATTAGGAAGGGCATCCGACCATAGAAATGATACCAAAGAAGATACTGGAGTACAATGCAGTCCTTGCTCTTGCCGGGTCCTACCTAACCATCCAGCCTATACCTGCAAGGAACCTGGATGTTAAATTATGACGATGAATGTAAAAGGATGCGAATAAACAGTAAAACTAATTTTCCCTGGTAGTTTACAGATTCTATTTTTTGTCACCTTATTGGATTACATTAATCATCAGATTTAATTAACTCATTTTAATTTTTCTGTTTATCTCTTCTGAAGCATCCTCCAGTCTTTTTTTTTTTTTTTTTTTTGATGTTCTTTGATAGTTGTAACATAATTACATCTCCTTTGTACAGGCAGTGATGGTTGCAATTGATTGATTCATAAACATAAACAACAGTTTTGGCTGTGTGGTAAGAAGTTTGCTTCCCAACCACATGGTCCCAGGTTCAGTACCACTGCATATCACGTTGGGCAAGTGCCTTCTATTATAGCCTCGGCTGACCAAAGCCTTGTGAGTAGATTTGATAGACGGAAACTAAAGAGAGAAGTCTGTCTTTTTTATATATATAATTTTGGGACTGCCATGTTGGCTTGGCGATAACTATTAATTTCCAGTACTGCTGCCGTAGTCTCCTTTAGAGAGACTTAGAAATATTAATAACTATATATATATATATATATATATATATGTGTGTGTGGTGAAGCAAATATTTGCTGGTCCCTTAATTATGTTTATAAAAATATTTGAACTTTTAAATAAGTTCTCCACCGATAATGGTGCTTACATACCGAAGGGCTTGGTGAAAATTATTAATTGTTGATTTATTAATAAATTGATAATCCTTTACCCTTTTAATTTGTAATAATTATTCACTCCCTGTTAGTAAACGCAGATTCTCTGCGGTATTGCTTGTCACACACATGGTAATTTCTTGAAGGAAGGATAGCTGGCCAAGGTAGATTCGGTTATGCTTTCAGATCTGTGTTGATGTAGAATGTTACTCGTTCATGCATGCACAGTTTGCTAGCATAGTCGAATTTACTACTGGAATATCGTATCGATGAAGGAAATTGAGTATTTATCACTCATAATCCAGAAACGCGTCTACGATTAATCTTCGGAATGGTTAGTTTTCATTGTTTTTTCTTCTTGTTTTTGCCTTTGTGAGTTACAAGTAATGCTATCTGTTGGAGTCTCAGCTTTTTTAGCTGCTATTTCTGAACTTCGGTATGTGGTGAAGCAAGTATTTGCTGATCCCTTAATTATGTTTATATATATATATATATATATATATATATATTCAGTTGTGGAAGCAAGGATTAGAATCGAAGGACCTTATAGTCAACCTAGCAAAAACCAAAGTCTTAATAAGTAGGAAGGCAGACAAGCCACAAATCCCTTCAGTTAATTAAGGCGGTGCTCCAGCATGGCTGCAGTCAAAATGAAACAAATTAAAGATTGTTAGTTTTCTAGAGAATCCATATTATAGATACTTAATAATTGACTGAGTTTATAGAATAATTGCTTCATGAAAAAAAAAGTGTTGACATATTGTATGTTAGACTGAACAAAAGCTTTATGTACGAGGAGGTGATGAAAAGTTCCTGTCTTTGGGTATTAAAAAATACAGGAGGATCGGTTAATTATGATTTTATTCAACATATTCCCCTTTCAGATTCACACACTTATTACAGTGGTCCTTCAGTTTTCCTAAACCCTCTAAAAGAACTTAGAATGCTGGGTGCCAACCATACTTTTCATGATACCCTAAAAGCTAGGAGCTTTTCAGCACTCACTCATATTATTTAATAAATAGGTAACATTAGTTCATACAGTGCTATGTAAGCAGTGGAGATGCTGTATTTTGTTAACTTGTTTGGTTTAAACCACATGTTCCCCTAACTTCTTGGAGAAAGATGGGAACCATCAAGCCAATTTTTCTATAGATACAATTTATTTAAACGAATACTTTAGTACGACCACTGTTACCAAATGAGTTATGGACTTATTTTCACCATATTGTAAACATTAGAAAATTACTATTTTTTAAAATCTCACAAGAGATATTCAGCAACAGTACTTTGGAGTAAAGATTTTTGCCAACATAACATGGCAGTCCTGGTTTAGGATGAATGTTGCTGTAATTTAGCCCCAGGAGACATTTTACTATTGTAGTTTTTCTCAGTGGTTGATGAAATAACTATTTGTAAAGTATTTAATTGCTTATGAAACCCCCATCGTATCTATTGTTTAAAATATTCACCAACTTGTATATAACACATACTGATTCTCTATCTGCTTCATTTACAGTATTTTCAGTGAGAAAACTGCAGTGATTGACTGTTCTATTATTTAAATCTAAAGGTAACTGTTAATTCAGCTCTATAAATACAGTGCCCTTGCTGCTAATGGTAGTGAGCTATAATTGTCCTGCTTTCAGATAGACTAGTCCATTGAGAGTCAAATGCTGTGCTTATTTATGGACATTGTACCAGTGATGGGAGAGAAATTCTCACTCCACTCAACACCTAATATCCTAATAATCTATAATGTTACACCTTTTCGTTAGAATCAAATAAATATGAATAGCAAACATTTTAACACCATTTGATCTGCTTAAGCAGGGGTTAGCTAAGTAACAGGGACAGTGATGCCTTGCCATTTTATCCCAAGTGCTGGTCAATAAATCTATGATAATTCCATCTGTTACTGTCCTGTCTTTTTGTATATCTAGAAAAGTGTTATCCAATGTATTCTACTTTTATGAATGATAGTGTATTTTTTTTAGGGAGCTTTAGCTGCTATTTCCAGCAAGTTGAACAGCTAAATTGCAGTTCTTTTAGGTTTGTCGTAGATATTATTGTATGAGTATCTCCTTTTAACATGGAGGTAATTGAGTAAATGTTTCATTATGACTCATGGCATCAATTACTCTGGTTGTTCATCACCTGTTCCAATATGCTGCATATATTTCCTCTTATTGATCTGGAAGTTGATCTTGGTAGTATTAGCACCTAAAATAGCTATCTAGCTGGCTGTTCATCAGTTATACAGTCTGGACCTTCATACTGCTGTTGAGCTATTGTTCTGCTATCAAGTCTTGTGTGGTCAATCTGCTTGAAACTTCAACTCCTGACCGACTAAATAAATACTTTCTCTTAATTTGGAACAAAAATGTTTTTGCCAAAAGACAGAATATAACACCTTTTAGAGTTCACCTAATATTCTGGTATTACCAATTTTCATTGGTTGAATTTTAACTCTATAATCTTGGGTTAATGGACTATCACTCCTACCACTGCCACTCCCATTTTTCTATGATGTTTTCAGCCTTGTTTCCTTACCATTATCTGTTTTCCATATTTTATTTTCATCTCTTTTTCACCCTGTCATTTCTGTCTTTTCTCTGCTATCTCTCTCTCTTCTTTCCTTCTACTTATTTCCCTTCTCACATTCTCTGAGCGTATCCCTCTCCCTCTTTTATCCTCATCTTTTTCCCTCCTTGTCAATGTCTCTTGTCACCACTGAATTATCCTCCTGTCTTCTCTCTCTCATTTCCCCTTTCCTCTCAACCATATATTACCATATGTCTAACCTTCTCTCACATACAAACACTATAAGCATAGCAAATGGCAAATTCACAGATTTAAAGTAATGCTCTCAAAAATGTGATGAGCTCAATTCTTGTATTGATGTTATCTTGATTTAAAACTCAGAAAAACAATCATAGTTATTGTAACAATAATGCTAATTTCCTATCTAAGCTCCCTGTGTCAGCTTCTCTTGTTGTCATGACTTACAACTTTCGAAATCTAATAAAAGAAAAAACTGCTGATGAAGCCAAGCTAATGAAAAATAAGAGGCTAGAGTTCATTAAGAGCAAGAATGTTAGGGCATCAGACAAAATGTCTTGCTGTAATTTTTGTAGATCTTTACGTTTTGAGTTCAAATCCTGTCACAGTCAACTTTGCCTTTCATCCATCAGGAATCGATAAAATAGAGTTCCAGTCAAATATTCAATTTAATGGGTTCAATTTAAAGGACTGACCTTTTGCCTTAAGTTTTTAGGTCTTTTGTCTACGTTAGAAACAATGTAGAAAATAGCGAATGAGGGAGCTTCTACCAAGGTGCTTGTCTTGTTAGAAATTGCAACCAAATCTTCACTGACACCTTTCAAGCTTCATGGAAGAACATTTTGGATAATGTAGCCCCTTGATGGAATACCTTTGATCATGGATCTGCTGGATCCAGTCTGACTTAAGGCTAAACTATGACTAATTATAAATCCATTCTTTGTGGATGAATCCCAACGAGTTCTATCATAATTTCATTAATTCTCGTTTTTCATTTCACATTGCTGTAATTAGTTTAGATAAAATGCTTTGTAAATTTCTAATGACTTTATTTTAAGAATGTAAATTAGATGCTACATAGCAAATTAATCTGAGATTATTATTATGCTTGCATTCAGTAAATGCTTTGTGTAGTGACTGTAGATTCAGTGGAAGTCTGGTTGAGTATTTTTTGAGAATGTAGCTGTATCCTGGTATGTAATACTTATTATGAATGTCATATGTAAAAGAGTATAGAAGGTGAAGTTGATGACTAACAATTTGCTAGATACCATTTTCAATTGGATTGTTAAAGGAATTAGAATTATATTCCGTAAAGACATTCGAGCGAGATCGTTGCCAGTGCAACCGAACTGGCTCCTGTGCAGGTGGCACGGAAAATACACCATTTTGAGCGTGGCCGTTGCCAGTATTGCCTGACTGGCCTTCGTGCCGGTGGCACGTAAAAGCACCCACTACATCTCGGAGTGGTTGGCATTAGGAAGGGCATCCAACTGTAGAAACTCTTCCAAATCAGATTGGAGCCTGGTGTAGCCATCTGGTTTCACCAGTCCTCAGTCAAATCGTCCAACCCATGCTAGCATGGAAAGCGGATGTTAAACGACGACGATACGATGACAGACCCTTGTAACTAATGTCAACTTGAAAACATTGAGTTAAAGGCGGCATAAAATATATTATTGCCATTGTTTTCCATTCACTTTCTATATGGAGTTGGGTTAAATGGAGTGAAGGACCATATCTCTTTATATCTGACTTGGTTTCTATGACTGGTTATCCTACCTTACACCAACCACTTCACAGAGTGTACTGAGTGCATTTTATTATAGCACTAGCATTAGCATCTTGTCATGTCTTCAACAAGACTAAACAGTCCTCTCAATCCCACACTTTGCAGTGAACTGGGTGCATTTTACTATGGCACCAGTACTAGAAAGGATTACCATGTTCTTGACAAGACTAAAGGATCTTGTCTAGCACCCCATATCTCATTTCCTAACTATTTTGCAAAGTATCCTAGATGAAATCATAGTGGCACCACCCCCTTGGGAATTGCCTTGTACCGCATTAGAGTCCTCACTACTCTCCTGCATTTATTCACTCAGCGACCTAGCTAATGAATCGAATAAAAGAGAACAGAAGAGCCAAGATGAATAGGAGTGTGATAGAAATATAATTACATATATGTGTGTGTGTGTGTGTGTGTTGTGGCATTTCATAGTTTTGTTAAGTTTTAATGTGCTATAAAAAATGTAATGACTTGAATGCCAAGCAGTCTCTCTACAGTAAAGTTTCTATCATTTATATGTCTTTGTGAGATGTTTCTCTGAAATAAAATATTATAACTAAACATCATCCCACACTTATACACACATTGTTATATACACTGGTATTTTAATGTAACACCTGTTTCCAGTGAAAATATTAGCTTTTACACAACTCATTAAATGTATTATTTATTAATTCTTATATCAGAACAAGCATTTTCAGCTTAGCTCAGAATTTCCAGAGGACACTCTTTTGTGACTATTTGAAGCTAGTCTTAGAGCAACTCAGTATCTTGATATGATGACCGAATCAGCTCAAAACGTATGCCTGGAGATATACTGGCTTTCTGAGTGAATCCTTGTTTTTACACATGTCTCTTTGATAGGTTTTTTTTTGAGACAAAATATTGCAGTTTACTGCCATTCCATGTTTGTATTCACATTATAAATATTATTAGTCAGTTGGCACTCCGTCGGTTACGACGACAAGGGTTCCAGTTGATTCGATCAACGGAACAGCCTGCTCGTGAAATTAACGTGCAAGTGGCTGAGCAATCCACAGACATGTGTACCCTTAATGTAGTTCTCGGGGGGGAGATTCAGCGTGACACAGAGTGTGACAAGGCTGGCCCTTTGAATTACAGGCACAACAGAAACAGGAAGTAAGAGTGAGAGAAAGTTGTGGTGAAAGAGTACAGCAGGGTTCGTCACCATCCCTTGCTAGAGCCTCGTGTTTAGGTGTTTTCGCTCAATAAACACTCACAACGTCCGGTTTGAGAATCGAAACCGCGATCCTATGACCGCGAGTCCGCTGCCCTAACCACTGGGCCATTGCGCCTCCACATAAATATTATACACATCTGTATTTCATGAATTATATTTGTGTGTGTGTTTTTTAATGTTTTCTCATACTAATATATTTTCTATTGTAACCAACTCGTTTGATATAATTTTGTATTAGTTGTAACATAAAGCTGTTGGTATTTAATCCCAAGTTAGTCCTGATTGAGCAGACCTATGATTAAAGGTACTCAGCCTTGATCATCTTGTCTTATTTCGTAATGATGTGTGTTGGACTACATATAACAGATATCAAATGGGAAACTCTATCTGTCTTCTGGGTTTTGACACCATCACTTGACTGTTTGTTGCTTTATACAAAGTTCACTCTGTAGTGACCATTTGAACTAAATCTTAGAATAACTCTTTATGTGATGACTCTTTCTAATGTAGTATCACAGGGGTCTTAGTTTCTTTCCCCAGTTTACTCCACAAGCCATAAATTCTCTGCTTTTCTCTAAGCTATAAAAAGACATTATCCAATGTCTTCTTCCTTTTTTAAGACAATAGGGTGTGATTTGAGTAATATTTTGCTCTTATTTCTAACAGGTGGAGTAATCATTGTAGGCTTCTTTGATGATCCAACATCTATTTTGCCATATATTCATGCCAAAGAAGCTGGTTTCTGTGTGTGAAGAATTTAAATTATCTTACATTGAATAAAAAGTGGTTCAATTAATTGAATCAGCATTGTAAATCACTGAAGAAAACCCCCCCAAAAAACAAGCAAAACTACAGCAAATCTATAAAATTACATATGTCTGATCTACATTAGGGACTAAGTTGTGTGGTTGAGCAATTCTGTGTTGGTTTTAAACAACAGCAGCACATCAGTTGGTCAATAATGATGATTAGTTTCCATGTAAATGATGTAGATGGGACCTATCTCTAGGACATACATTTCTCAGGTAGATGGTACCTGTATATGGGGACATGACCAAGTAAATGACAAATAGAATGCAGCTGTCTTTGGTAATATGTATTTTTAAAATAGACTGCACCTGTATTACGTGGGAAAAGCTTCTCTCTCTGAAGGCAGACAACACCTGTCTCTGCTTATATATATGTATGTGTATGTATATATATATATATATAAAACATTGATTATCATATCAGTTTCAATCAATTTAATTTTGACGATAGACTAGTACAGAATCTTCATGAATGGCAGAAGATATAATATTACTTTGTTCTTTGATTTTATCCAAAACTCATGCAAGGAAAGAATGAGTGGAAATATGTTGTCATAAATTTGGTATCTATGGAAATTTATGTATTTGCATGGTAATTAAGAGTTTAAAAAAGGTATAAAAAAAACCCCAACAAAAACTGAATTTATTGCTACCCCCTACCCACTTTCATGAGCAGAGTAATGCTTAGTTCCTGCCTTCATGGACAAGAGTAATATACTGCATATAAAGCACCACTTTCGTGTCTACTACAGGGTTGGAATTTGGTAGCAGCACCTTAATCACCTCACTGTTTCCCCTACTGCTGCAACTCCATACCAGCATTATCCATCGCTACTGCTACCACTCTTAGCTTCGTACCACTGCTGTCATCACTGCTACTATTGCAGCCCCATAACTTCACTGTCCATGACTGCTGCTTTAAGCTATATCCCATTACTGCTTTTACCACAGCACCATACCAATACTCCACCGTTGCTGCTGCTGTTGTAGGCTCTACTACTATAAGCTCCATACCATCACTGTCCATCACTACTAACACTGCATACTCCAAAGCGCCATAACTACTGCTACTACGAGCATCACGCCCTCACTGTCCCATTACCTAAAACCAACCTGATTCTTCCACTTGTCAGTCTTTCTGTGTCTCATACTAAACCAAACATTAAACATATCTACACCACTTTTCTCTATAAATATCAACATGAGCAATATTTTAAACCTCATAAAGTCCTGCAAAATTTACCTGTTATCGCTCTGCTTACTCTCACCACTAGTAATATAAAAAAAAATCTATGTAAGCAAAGCAATACCACCCCAACTGCTCACAGTGTTCCAGTGACGAACATATGTGTATGAGATAATAATAGCTGGAATATTAGTTGTGGTCAATCTATTACTATTCATCAAATTTTTACAACATTTTAGAGGCAAAAATCGAGTAATATTCTTTATATTCTGGCTTTTATCAAATGCTAATTAAAAGCACTTTAATGATATCCATCCTTCAATCTTATCACCTTCTCTCCAATTCATATTAATCATTGACTACCCCTCCACCTTTACTTTCCATTTGTTACATTTACCCCTACCCCATCTCTAACCATCTCCCACTCTCCTTCTACACTCTCTCGCATCCTCTACCCATTTAACTTTCTCAGTCCTTTCTCTTCACACTCTTCCATTTCCCTTCTTGTATCTTGAGGATATGCTGTGATACCTCACCAGGATCATCTTTTTCTCTCTTTCCACCCTGATTATTCTTGTCCACCCACCATATATTGTGTGAGGGAACTAGATATTTCCTCTATGGCAAGAAACCTGTTCCTTCCCCATCTTTCATACTTTATCTTCTTGATACTGCATAAAGCTGTCTCCCTCTCTACTATTCTCCCACTCAATCAGACGATTTATTTAGTCCTGTGTGACACGTATCAACATGTATGCATGCATGCTTGAACATGCTCACACACATGCATACACTCAGATGCACACACATGCATACACTCAGATGCACACACATGCATACACTCAGATGCACACACATGTAAATGATGGGCTTCTTCACAGTCTCTGTCTACTAACTTCACTCACAAAGGGCATAAGTCAGCCCTGGTCTACAGAAGAAGACACTTGCTCATGTTGCTGTGCAGTGTGATTGAACCTGGAACAACATGGGTGTGAAGCAAACTTCTTTAGCATGCATCTTGCCTGCACATACCTTCACCAGCTTAATAAGATTTTCAGGTGTGACAGCAACTGTCATCAGCATGTAATGATATACCACATAATTTCTTTCTTTTTTTTTCTATTTTGTTTCGTGTTTTCTGTTTCTGTGCCTCAATGTGATATTTCTAAATATGCAGAATAGAATGATTAGGCTCAGAGGTGTAAAAAGCATGTGCTATTAAATAATGTTTATAGTGTTATGTAACTTCCTGATTATTTTTAGATGCAGGTCATGTTTAGCGCATGCTTCAGTTTCATGTGCAAACTCACTGCACACTGTCATAATATTTGCATTGTATTGGGGGGTACAATGTAACTATCAAGATATTTTGTTTCATCACATTCTCTTTCCATAAGGAGTAGTCTGAAAGAAATGTTGTGTATCCAAACTTATTAATCCATTTTCACCACAGTTCCCTATCTGTAGCATAATTAGTAGATTCGTTTAACAAATTGCTATATCTTGTTACATTGTTAGGGAAATGTATTACTTTCCAAAAGCCCCCTCAACATAATAAAAATTTATATCTTCATTTTTGCCATTCATATTAGTGTGCTGTGGTATATTTTTTTTTTTTTCTCAAAATATGTTCAGTCAGAACAAATCCTAATCCATCATTTGGTTTAAACCTTCCATCTGCCCTGCTTTCCTTGAGTTCCTTTTCGTGGAGTACTAATTCTGTTTCAAACACTCGACCCGAGTTCTCAGTCTGAGTTTATCTTGATGTCCCCTACCCAGCTTCTGAGTTCATGCAAAAGGTTGGTGGCCATTCTCTTGACTGAGCTATGAAACCAAAGTAGAAACCAGTCAAAATCCTGCACTGTATGAAATGAAATTGCACTACATCATTAAACTAAATTGGAACATGTGAAATAATCAAGCTTATAAGGGATCCTCTATGTAGTTGGTGACCTGCAACAAATCACATTTCACCATCTTAAAAAAGGGACATTACACGTTGGTTATAATAGTCCTGGATCATAATGAGAGGAAGTAAGTTGTGGGTGTTCATGTTTTGAAAGTCTGATCATATCTCTATGACCATTACCTCATGTTGTTTGACCTCGAGTCAGCCATGTCAACCTTCAGTATTTCACCCCAGTCTAGATTATTTGATAGAACCAGCTACAATAGTTACAACGATGAAACCCCAGATCAATTGAGCTAATCTTTATAAACATTCTATTACCATGCTTAACTATAAATGTGTCTAGTTTTCCCCAAGTGATGTGAGCCTTTTGTATGTCAGCAAAGCATTAGTAATTAAGAGGCTTATTGCTGGTTGTTGCTATATTGTTTCAGTAGGGTGATTAGTTTGGGATTAATTGCAAGTGTGATGTTCAGTGTTATATATATTTACATTTCTACTTTACATTTGTTTCACTTGTTAGAACACATGGTATATCTCATGCAGTCAGTTAGATCAGGGTAGAGGGAGCCTCTTGCATGTAGGATACATGGTATGCTTCATGTGACCAGTTAAGCCAGAAACGGGGTACATTTTGCATTTTAGGATATGTGGTATAATTAATGGTTAGTTACATTGTATAGAGAACCCCTTTGCATGTCAGGACAAATAACATACCTCAGGTGTTTAGTTAGACATGGGTGGGGGTGAAAGCCGGTGCACGTGGGCGAAGTTTCATTCACATTGCGACTGTTTCCACTGATATTCTCAAAAAAATCTATAAGGAAACAACAGTATTTAATCCTTTACCTTTAAACTGGCTATAATCGGCCTAAATATTCTACCTGTGTTATGTTCAAACTGGCCAGATCTGGCCTACCTTACAATATCTATGAAATAATGCATAATTAATTCCAAACAATATGAATAGATAAGTATTACATTTGACAAGTAATCTGAATATTGAAGGGTTAAGTCTTAATACCAAAACATTCTTTCCCATCCCAGTTACGGAAAAACCGGACATTTTAATGTAGTGTGAAAGAAGGTAAGTTGTAAATCTAGTCGAGTTAACGGTTCCTCATGAAGATAATATGGACGCCGCTTGGGCTCGAAAGATTGACCGTTATGTAAACCTAGAGGAATGTGAAGACGCAAGCTGGAAAGTGGAGAATTTTCCAATCGAAGTTGGATGTAGAGGGTTTGTTGGACACAGTGTGAGACGACTGTTGTTATCGTTAGGCCTAACTCATCGTAAAGTAAATACCACCGTGACCGATGTCCAAACTACAGTGGAGAAGGCTAGCCACTGGATTTGGTTAAAAATAGACGATGAGCGATGGCTAGAGAAATATTGAGCTTTGTTTTTAATAACCAGTTGATCTAGCAAGCGGGGCCTCATATCAGTGATAGGGGCTGGTGCGCATTAATGCTATCGAGAGGTAGGCCCCGAAACGGCACGCATTCTCTCCCGATGACCCCATACACATGCTGGCTTCCAGTATGCAGAGTTCTTGACTGGTAGCACTTGCATGTGAGAGTTGTTTGCAAGACATCTACATTACAATTTTTATTCTTTTATATGTTTCAGCCCTAAGGCTGTGGCCATGTCAGTGCACTGAATCTTATATAATTCAAGATTCATTATTTTTTTCAGTGTAGATATACCACCCCAGGTTTATATGTATTTACAATAAACTCCTGGTATTTCAGATATTCTGCACAACTGATCTAGATGGTTGTTAGTTCATTCATGTCACCTTTGTATTCTGTTAGTAGTAAATAAACAAGGTTTTATTCTTGCCCATGCAATATAGCATTATTTTTGATATTTAGTCAGAGAAAGGCCTCATAGTAGCAGAAATACTAGTTTGGCAAACAAAATTCCTGGCGTCAGTTATGAATGACTCTTTATAGTCTTAGTTCAAATCCTTCTGGGGTTGGCTTTTTCCCCTTTGTCTTTCCAGGGTCGATAAAATGAAGTACCTGTTAAGCAGTGTATTCTACCCTTCACAGTATTTGTGGTCCTGTGTCATTAGGGGAGACCATCCTGGACTGCTAAAGTTGACATTCAGCTTATAATTTTGAAGTTGGTGTGTGCACCATGAGGAGATTTTGATTAGTACTAGCCCTGATTGAGCTCACCTTGATGAAAGACATTCCATCCATGACTATCCTAATTTATAACCACATCAGCCAATATGTGTGTGTGTTTTAAAACCCTTGATTTGGCTGGTATTTAAAGCAGATTGAAAAATCACGTAGAGGTTTCATCGTTTGCTTGTTCAAGATTTGGTGTATGGCTGAAATTATTTAAGACTAACCACTTCCCCTTTTTTTAACTATAGTTAAAGTAGAATCTAGACAGGAATTAAAGGTTACTAAAAATTTTACATTAGACAAAATTTGTGTTCAGATTAAATAATTGTATGACAAATTAACAAAATTTCATTATTAAAAGTTATATTTTCATTGGAAATAACTGTTACATTAGTTGACCAGCTTTATAACTGGAAATTTATACATTTGTACATTCCAGCTTTAATTGTAAAAAAGGGAAGCCTATCCTTTACTTTCCAGAGACAGTCCCCCAAAACACCTTTTGCTTGTTAACTCTTTAGCATTTAATCCAGCCATACCTGGCCCAAATATTCTACCTGTTTTATGTTAAAACTGACTAAATGCAACCTGGCACACCTACCCTACAAGGTTATTCTAAAAATATACAAACACACGATCAAAATCTTGAAGCTACAAGATGATGCATGGTTAGTACAAAACAATGTGAATAAAAAAGCAATACGCTCGACAAAGAAACCTGAATGCTAAAGGGTTAAATCTCAGATTTATATTTGTATGGTGAATACTCCACACTTACTTCTGAAGTTTACAACATACATATTCTATTTTCCTACTTTTACTTATTGTTTTGGGTATTTTATGAGTGATACTTGAATTATGTGACTAATATTCTTAACTTTACTGTAATGACAATGCGTTTTTTTCTTAAATTTTCTTTCTATTCTAGTAGTACTGAATAAAAAAAAAAAATGAATCTGACTTTTTATGTTATTAAATACTAGAGGGATAGGAGACATTCAATAGAAACTTTTGTAATGTTTTTTAAAAAAAATTTTTTTTATTTTAAGGAAAGAAATTTGTGCCATCTTGCCATAGCTAATAGCATTCTTTCCTCCCGTGCGTGTGTGTGTGTGTGTGTGTGTGTGTCATCATTATCATCATCATAATTATTTAATGTGCTTTCTTTCTATGTTGGTATGTGTGCAGATATGTGTGTGTGTTTTATATATATAGGTGTGTGTGTGTGTGTGTGTATAGGTGCAAGAGTAGCTCTGTGGTAAGTAATTTGCTTCCCAACCACATGGTTGCGGGTTCATACCACTACAGCATGGCACTTTGGGCAAGTGTCTTCTACTATAGCTTTGGGCTGACCAAGGCCTTGTGAGTGGATTTTGTAGATGGAAATTGAAAGAAGCCTGTGTGGTAAGAAGCCTGCTTCTTAACCACAGGGTTCTGGGTTCAGTTCCACTGCATGGCATCTTGGGCAAGTGTCTTCTACTAAAGCCTTGTGAGTGGATTTTGTAGACAGAAACTGAAAGAAGCCTTTTACATACACACACACACATACACACGCACACACATACACATGTGTGTGTGTCTTTGTGTCTGTTTGTCCTTGCATTACTGCTTGACAACTGGTGTTAGTGTGTTTACATCACCGTAACTTTGTGGTTTGGCAAAGAAGACCAGGAGAACAAAGCTTAAAAAATAAGCCCTGGGGTCGATCTGTTTGACTGAAACCCTTCAAGGTAGTGCTCCAGCATGGCTGCAGTCAAATGACCGAGACAAGTGAAAAGATGTAGGTGAGAATATTTGTGGGTGTGTGTATATAGGCGCAGGAGTGGCTGTGTGGTATGAAATTTGCTTCCCAGTTGCATGGTTGTGGGTTCATACCACTACTGCATGGTACCTTGGGCTGACCAAAGCCTTGTGAGTGGATTTTGTAGACAGAAACTAAAAGAAGCCCATCGTGTGTGTGTGTGTGTGTGTCTGCATGTGTTTGTGTCTATCCCCTCACTACTGTTTGACATTTGGTATTTTTTTTGTGTTTACATCCCTGTAACTTAGCAGTTTGGCAAAAGAGATTGATAGAATAAGTACTGGGGTTAGCTCATTTGACTAAAATTCTTCAAAGGCCTACAGTCTAATGACTGAAACAAGTAAAAGATAAACGGTGTGTGTGTGCGCGTGTGTGCGTGTGTGTGTGCGTGTGTGTGTGTGTGTGTGTGTGTGTGTGTAACTGCTGATGTATTTCATATGTTTGTTTACATCTGATGAATTAAAACAACTTCATTCTTTAGATTTTGATATATTACAACTATATCTCATTTCATATGGTTCTGTGTGAAAAATGGCAGATGATAATATTTAGGACCTGCCGTCAGATATTTCTTCAATAAGGCAGCTTCAAAACATATTTTCAAAACTAATTTCCAAATAATTCCTCAGTTATTGATTTTTATCTTCAATCTTATTTTTTAATTTATATTAATTCTTGAGACTTACATAGCAAAACAGAGATTTTAAGATATTCTATAGGGTTTGTTGTTAGACTATTATTAATTTAAAATCTTTTTCTATATTATGTGGAGTAAGGATCTTTTCATCTAGGTTAAATACTGATTGATTCAACTTTGAGCCCAACTAGGAAGTAATTTGGAAGATGTTTGTATAAACAACATCTTTAAATCATAAATCATTTTTGCTAATTTCATAATCAACACTGAAGTCTTTTGTGGCCAAGCGTATGGCTTGATCCCCTCAACTGGCAAACCAAAATGAAGCTCTTGTTTTTCATTATTCCAAGTTGAAATACAGCCTTCCAGGCAGATGTGCTAACTTGAATAGAGAAACATATATAAAGGATAGTGATACTGATGTCAACTAATTGTGTGTCAGTTTTTCTGACACACAATCTCTAAGATGAATAAAACCAGCCTCAATACAAATATGGTGTTTTTAGTAATACAAATGTTATTAAGGGGAATATTTCTACTTTTTGGTTGGAATTCATATTCCAATAATATTTCTGATATCTCTTAGTTTATTTTATTATAATTGAGCTCAGTATATTTTTTGTTATGACCAAATGTATGCGCAGTCTTTGAAATGCTATAGTGAACTGTATGTGGGTCCTTAGTTTGAAACAAAATAGTTTTGCTCTCTGTGCAGTTGACTTGCTGCCTATCAACTAACTGAGCATTTAGTGATAAGTATTACTGATATATTGTCTTCAGATCTATTGCTTTGTATTTTTTCATTAGCAGCATAAGAGTAATTGCAATAAACAAACTTGATGATACAGGAAGCTGTTGTCTACTCTATCACATAACACTTATTTCAAACATGAAAGTATCAACAGTTAGTTTGGCAGCTATTATTATTTAATAAACCATGAAGACTTTCAAAATGCCTGACAGTAAGATATTGCATCCAACTGTTTATCAGTTCTCTTTTACTTGTTTGAGACATTGTGCTGCAGTCATGTTGGGACAGCACTTGAAGGGCTTTAGTCAAACAAATTGCAACTAGTACTCACCCTTTTTTAAGTCTGTTACTTATTCTGTCGAGTTCTTTTGCTGAACTGCTAAGTTACAAGGATGTAAACAGACCAACATCGGTTGTCAAGCAGTAGAAAGACATATGCACACACATGCGTGCGCGCGCACACACACACACACACACACACCATGTGAGCACTGCCTGAAATTGCATGAAGGCACCAGATGTGTTATAAAATGCTGTCTGTGTTGTTTTCATCACACGAAACTATTAGTAGCTAATAAAAATTTATACTATATTCATTAAACACACGAAATGGATAACTTTTTTTGTCGTCTTTCCTTCACTGAACACTACACTATATATATATATATATATATATATATATATATATATATATATATCATGAGCTGCTGTAGGTTTCTGTCTACTAAATCTACTCATAAGGCTTTGGTTGGCCCAGGGCTACAGTAGAGGGTACTTCCCAAGGTACTGACTGTGCAAATATTTAATTTTACCTAATTAGCTGATTCATGTTACAGACTGAGAATTGATATAACGTATATACGGTGTAAAATGTGTGATGTAGTTTCAAAACTAAGAAATTATGAACTGGATATTGTTCATTTAACTTCGAAGATGTTTCTGTGCACCATTCAACAGTTTTAAATCATCTAAAAATAAAAAAAAAATTTGATGATTGTGAAAGATTGCACATCACATGTTATATATAATTATTTTAAAACCCGTTAATGACTCATATGTGTCTGTATATCACCCACATATGTGTGTTCATGTACTCCTGAATACACTTGACTAATTCATAACTTACTAATGAAAAGTCTAATGAGCAAAAATATCTTACAAAAGGGGAAGCTTTAGAGATTTTTTTTTAATCATGTTCATTGTTTAGAGTTCAAAAGTCACGATAAACTGACTTGCATAAAAAAAAGATCACACCATTCTTGAACATAGTGTCTCAGGTTGATCATTGCTTGATTAGGCTTCCTGATTTACACTCTTATCTACCCTACCTAATAGGATTATTCATATTACTCCTTCAGTGACTAACATCAATGATAATTTTCTTAAATCAGCTAATTTTTCACAATTACTTATGTCCAATATTATAAGACTTGTTAGACTTTCTCTGCTTTGCTGAGAAAGTCTATCAAAACTGAACCATGCCTCCTGTATTTCTTCATCAAATATGAGGTGAACACATTCATTGTTTTCCTCGGTGGTGGAAGCTGCAGGTCGTCCAGATCTTGGATCATCTGTAAAACTCTGCCTTCACCTCCTAAATTCAGCTACCCACTTTTGCACTGTTGATAAAGATGGCGTGTCATCCTCTAATGTAGCAAGCATGTCAGCATGAATGTCCTTGGGGGCCAAACTCTTTTTCTGCTGGTACTTGATAACACTATGATGCCATATTTTGATAACATTATGATGCCATATTTTGTCCATTTTCAAGTCGCTACTAGTTACTTTTAAAGCCTTCTTTGAACAGTCAGGTGTCAGTTTACCTGGAAAGAAGCAATGCAGTTATATATAAGAGAGCTGAAATGAATGCATGCAAGATTCCATAGCTCTACCTTCAGAGTCACTCTATGAACTTTTCAACCCATATCTGTACTTTTAACTGGATTTTTGCTTTTCAGCTACATTAACTATGTTAACACTAACTTAACTATTCACGTTACTGTCTGAATAGAAATAGTATAATATTGTAGTGTGCTATAAAATATTATACTATAATGGAAATAGCATAATATTGTCTATTTATATTGACTGTTGATTCGAGTCAATGTTTTAATGTTGGTTATCTTGTAAGGTGGTTAGCTGGCAGAAGCGTTAGCATGCCGGGCGAAATGCTTAGCAGTATTTCATCTGTTTTTATGTTCTGAGTTCAAATTCCGCTGAGGTTGACTTTACCTTTCATCTTTTCGGGGTTGATAAATTAAGTACCAGTTGCATACTGGGGTTGATGTAATCGACTGGCCCCCCTCCCCAAAAATTTCGGGCCTTATGCGTAGAGTAGAAAAGAATATTGGTTATCTTGTGAGATGCCTAAAGCTATTCCTTACCAGTTTTAAAACTGGTAAGGAGTAGCTTTTAGTTTCAAAACTTTGCGTTTTGACTTCAGGTTATTACTGAGTATGCATGTTTGTGTATATGTATACCTGTTAAAAAAAAGCTTCACTGAATTTATAATACTATTGTTCAGTTGTTTCGTAATGTCTATCTTCAGTTCTTGTCTTTGTTAACATAAATGAATAGTTACAGGCATGGTTGTATCATTTCTCAACCATGCGGTTTCAGGTTGAGTCCAACTGTATGGCACTTGAGGCATGTATATTCAACTGTAGCCCTGGGTCAGCCAAAGCCCTGGGTGAATTTGGCAGATAGAAATTAAAAAGAAGCCCATTGTGTGTGTGTGTGTGTGTGTGTGTGTGTGTGTGTGTGTGTGTGTGTGTGTGTGTGTGTGTGAAATTGTGCTTGTGTTTTATATCTGTGCTTTCTTTTATGAAAATCATAATTGGATGGCATTGTTGTTGGTACCTCTGTCAATAAACTGTTCCTTTGCTTTGTACTTCTTAAGCCATGTGGAATACAAGCCAACTGAAAATTAGTGTCAGGAAGAGTATCTATTTGTATAACAATGACTCAGCATCATATTTGTCTAACCCATACTATCAGAAAAACTGATGTAAAAATGAATGAAGGAAGGGCAGTGGATTGGCAAAA
The DNA here is from genome assembly GCF_046866305.1 of Octopus bimaculoides. Lineage (NCBI taxonomy): Eukaryota > Metazoa > Mollusca > Cephalopoda > Octopoda > Octopodidae > Octopus > Octopus bimaculoides. Next base: position 22,088,855 of record NC_142936.1, on the reverse strand, counting down.
TTGGTCATGTGCTAATTTAGTTATGACCATTTATGATCTTTGCTTCAATCTCATCTGTGTTTATAAGACAAAGTTACTGGTTGAGTACTGTGTACTCTGTCCTCTCCCTCTAAGTTACATAATGGCCTTTTGCCTTTCATCTTTTCATGTTTGATCAAGTAACAATCATATATTAAATATTACAATTGACTATATCTTCCAGGATCTGTAGCAATGTAATTACATATGAAAGAACCATCATTAGTACTGTCATGCCATCATTAGATATCTTTTCTCTGGATCCAACTGTAGTATTATTATATATGCTATCAGTAATGTGTGTTAATCCCCTCTGGGGAAACTGTGTGTGTGTGTGTGTGTGTGTGTGTGTGTGTGTGTGCTCGCGCACGCACACACAAACACACACACACACACATGTGCGCGCTTGCTGATCAATAAGTGTCCGGACTGTTGCCATAGTAACGAAGCTAAAGAATGCAGAGTAAAGCTGCTCGGCACAAATTGACCTTGAACTCTGCTGTGCATGTGCACTAAGTTTTGATATTTTAGCTCACTGCTGCTTCTTACAACACTGCTTGGAAGGAAGGTGTGTAGTATGTGATTGTTGCATTGAACATGACAGAGAAAGTTGTCATGGCAGTACCTGCTCAGAGGCCTACACAAAGTTGCAGAAAGTGTATGAAGAGAAGTGTATGAGCTGCACACAAGTGTACGAGTGGTTCAGACGTTTCGTAGATGGCTGAAAAAATGTTGATATCGATGAACGTTCTGGGAGACCTGCAACCAGCAGAACTGAGAAAAACATTGCAAATGTGCATGCAGCTGTGAGTTATCAGAGGATGTGCAGATTAGTTACGGTTCAGTTCAGTCCATTATCACTGAAGATTTGGGTATGAGATATGTGTCAAAACTGTTTTCAGCTGACCAAAAAGACACTCGAGGTTTCAGTTGCACAAGATCTTGATTGTGTTGAGAACGATGAAAACCTTTTGAAAACTTTGCATTGGACTCTGAGCAGGTATTGCCAAACTTTTGGCAAAATTTGATGCAGATTCTCTGCTCAATTTTCTCTGTCATGGTCAGTGTCATGATCACACACTACACATGTTCCTTTGAAGCACTGTTGTAAACAGTGGAAGTGAGCTAGAACATTAAAACTTAGTGCACATGCACAGCAGAATACAAGGTCAATCTGTACCAAGTGGCTTTACCGTGTGATCAGCTCTCATATAGATATCAAGAAGTAAAAGGGATTAATAAATCCAGGCAGATATCTATAAAGCATGAGGTGTTAAATGAATTTGGTTAACTATATCCAACAATCAGATAACAATAAATGCAAATAGAATAAACATTCAAGATAATTCTTCATGTATGGCAAAGTAAATCCAAATATCATTTCAAGAAATTCAGAGTATAAGACAACAAAAATAAGAAAGGAGAAAATCACATCTTTAATTGATGATTGCACCATACATTACCAACTATCATTTCTATTGTGTCAACATATTTAGATACAGAAAAAGTTATGTTAATTTGACTGGTATTTTATACCAGTCAAATTAATGCATCTGAAAATATATGCAAACACAGATTATCAAAGCAATTCAAAATACTTTAAATTAAAAGTGAACTTAGAAAATATCTCTAATAAATGAATGCATGCAAAAATAAATGTGAAGAAGAAATATAATATTTTAAGAAAATCCAGTTTAATATTTAACTTTTGATGACGTCAGTATGTAATGAATGAATAGGAACATAGAAATCCTATGTCATGACAATTAGTTTTCTATCAATTAAATATGCTAAGAAATGTTTTAGAAAAATTATGCCTATCAGTTTGTAGGAAAAGCAATCATAATTGATGGGTTATTTAGTATTGAAATATTTAAATGTTCTATATTTATGAGAACATTTCATTGTAAAATTACTTTTACAATTCAATAATATCAATTTAGAAGTAATTATGTTATACATTTCCTCAAGGCAAAGATCAGAAACTTATTCTTAAACAAGAATGTTAAGAGTGACTCTGAAGTTTCGGCCAGCTAAATCATCATCACACTGCAATGCATTAGAGTTAGTTTTGCCTTTATATAGTCTATGTTGAGTGCGGTGGTAATTAAGTTTTCATGGTTTATTATGGAAAGGTGTTTTGGAAACATTTTGATTAAATTTGGGGTTATTGTTTAGAATTTATCAATGCACGTTGAACTTTGTAAACACGTATGTAGTTTCTCTTTTGTTAGGTAAGCATGAGGTATGACAGTATTTTTTATTGATTTTGGTGGATTTAATAATTTGTTTTGACAATGTAAGGGCCAAAGGTACAAAGTCCAGTATTTAAGCCCTTAGGAATTGGGTGTGTCAACTTATTTTTCAAAAGTATGTAGGTGGTAAATTTAGGCTAATCATGTTGATATTTAGGATATTTCTTGTTTTCATTTGTAAGGTTGGGGTGATTAATCAGGCATGTCATGACTTCGTTAGTATTGAAAGTTGTTTCTTTTGTGCCTTTATGTTCACAAAAATATTTGAGTAAAGGTTGTATGTTTATGTTTCTCTTTAACATTGTTCTATAAGCAATTTGATTAGTATATAGGGATTTTAACCTTCCTGTTTCGTGGAGGTAGAGTTTGTTTGCTGTTTGTTCAATTCTGTTTGAGATATATGCTAAAGTGGGGCTGATATAGGTGTGTATATATTTATGTATAAAAATGGGAGCAAAAATATATAAGACTAACTCTAATACATCACAGTCTGATCATGGCTTAACTGGTTGAAACTTCAAAATCACTGCCAACAACATTCTCATTTATGAATATAAATTTGTACTTTACAAAAGTATAGAGTAACCCATCAGATTAATGTAAAATAGTTTTTATTATAACTAAATGCACACACACATTTAAAACTGGCTTTTACTGGATTGTACTATACTCTCTTTATCCAATTGCCATTCTTTACCTCTCAGCTCCCACTTCTGACCTTTTCCTCTTGGCGAGGGAAGGGAGCTCTGTCAGTCAACCATTCCTTATAAACTTTGACTTTTCTTGTTTTCTAAGGTTTTTTTTTTTCTTTCCAACTTGCATCACACTTCACATATCTTGAAGAGTTTTGATATTTAAGGAAGCCTCTGTTCTTTTCTTGCTTAAGACAATGCATTACTCTTTCTCGCAGTTTCTCTTTTGGCATTTTTCTTTCGTCAAGAGGAACTGGATTAACAGAATCCTTAGACAAGTGAATAGAATGCCTTTTGTTATTTGGATATATTTCTTTATTCGAATTCTGCTGAAGTCACCTCTAATATGCATCTTTCTGCTGGATAATAAAAGGGAGAACCAGGCAAATATTGATTCAGTTAAATTGTCTTCTCCTACCCACTAAAATTGAGGCCCTGTACTAGTGTTACATATTTCCATCACAGCTCTCACTGTCTCATTTTCATGCTGAACATAATGGTAAACACAATGACCCTTGTGGAGGAGTCACTATGTCAGAGTGCAACCTATTAGAAACAACAACCAAATCCCTCTTCACATATTTAATGAAAAAAAAAAAAAGCTAACCCATTAGATAATGTTTCTATCGATATACCATTTGAATAAAGATGGAATGATAACTGCCTTGCCGCATGCACTCTCATTGTGTGAAGTCTATATATTCTGTCATGTCCATACACCTTTTTATTGCTTGTTTTTAAATTCTATTGTTTTGTCTAGTAGCTGAAGAAACTGTAAAATAGATTTAATAGTTTAGTTGTTGCTAATATACTTGATGTTGTAAGGTGAGATATTTTAAAATTGTGATGAGAATAGTAATTTTCCAAATGACTAATTCTTGTTAAAAATGACAAGGGAGATAATCACAACTTTAAATTTCAATGACTATAAAATGCAATGCAGAAAGATTTACAGAAAATAATGGTTTTTGGTTTCTGTTTTTCCATCTTCCATAGGTTTTGTGAGAAATACAAACTCATTGATATAAACCGTACACGCTACTTTTTTTCATTTGAGAAATTTTTTTTTCTCATGAACTTCAAATGAAATGAAACCTTTTGATGATTCTAACAGATTTTCTTTTTTTTTCGTAAATTATACGCCCCCCCCCAAAAAAAACCTCATGCCTCACTGGAATAATAATTATTATTGCTACAGTGATAGTAGCTATTGGAATATATTTTATAAGCTGGAATCGTTCTCAATATCTTTCATGTAACTATTTTCCAGGCTTCTGGAATTTCTTTGATGATGCTGATGAGGATGGATTTTTTTCCTTTTTAGCCAACTGGTAATGTTAGGACGATTATAAACAATTCGTCTGCACAATATTTGTTCAGACCGAAAAAAAAAGTCGGTGTTGGGATAAGGCTAACAGCTGTAAATTCGTTTCGATTCTTAGGAGTTTCCTGCTGCAGCAGTGTACCACCTGTAACTATCCACCAATGCATTGCTTATCAACCCACGTATATTACAGATTTGAGTAAACTAAAATTTGCATATTTAATATTTTTTTTACAATGAAATCGGACATTAAATTATTGGTGTGTCAAGTATTTCGTTACACATCTGTTTTATCGAACACTAATTGTGGTCAATATAAAGATCCTCATCCGTTAACGAAAACAAAACCTGCTGTGTAGAAAACAAATATGAAAAAAAAAAAAAAAAAAAAAAATCAATTTGCGCAAACGACTCTGGGGGTGGGGAGAGGACTTTCGGAAAATTCACAAGACCCAATTCCCCCTCATAACTTTCAGGAAAATGGATATATATTAAAAAATAAATAAATAAAATAAACGCAACAACCTCCCCTCCCAATTCTACGACCTTGGCCTTCAAGCAGGCTATCCACATGCTAGAAATAACAGCCAAATCTCAAATGAGCAAGGCCATTTTCAGTTCCACAAACACACGATGTTTTGCGCTGGTCAAATGATTCTCTTTAATTTCACTTTGTCACAGTATTTCTTTGCTATTTTTACTTTTCTTTTTTCAAAAGAGCTTGCTGTTATTTCTGTACTCATATTTTTTGTAACTTTCAAAACAAAACAAAAAAATATAAAAAATAAACACTTTAATTTCACATGAATTACTTTGTCATATTACTGCGGGAAATTACTCTGAAAGAAATTTTTGCAGAAAGGTGAGTAGATTGATTACATATTTCTTTCATTATGTTATCGCAGTTTTGTGAGATTTGGCTGTTATTTCTAGCATGTGGGTAGCCTGCTCGAAGGCCAAGGCCGTAGAATTGGGAGGGGGTTGGGACATTTTTTTTTTGTTTGTTGAAAAATTGAATTTTTTTTACAAACAAATTTTTTTTCAGAATCAGATGCGGATCTTTCTGATTTGGCGGGCGCTACTTGTTTTCTTAACGTTTCTTATCGAAACATTTTCAAACTTGGTACACTGGTAGAATGTGTCATACAAAACATCTTTTACTCTTAGTGTGATGCACATTGGGTTTAGACACTGGGAAAACCGCTGTAACTTTTTTATTTTTTCATTTTGGCGATTTTCGCTTTCGATAATGTATTCTACATATCACGGTCATGCGATTCCCCCTATAAAATGTGCACCTTTAGTGTTATTGAGAAAATTTTAAATAAAAAGTGGCGCCCGCCAAATCAGAAACCTCCTCCGATTTTTCCCTAACTTTCAGAAAAATGGATATATATTGATTTTTTTTTTATTTTTTTTTTTACGGAATCCCATGTTTTCGGCTATGGAGAATCTGAAGATCTTGTGATCTCCCCACCCCTAGGTTCGTTTGTGCAATTTTTTTTTTCATATTCGTTTTCTACACAGTTGTTAACACCCAGCAGGCTGGGGTTTATTTTTTGTTTTCGTTAACTGGTGAGGATCTTTATATTGGTCCTAATTGTTTGCGCGTATAAACACACACACCCCTTCATTGTACGTTTTTGTTTACTTCCGCTGTATCTCGTTCTTTCCCTCGTTTCATTGACTAAATACCTGTCTCACACTTTTTATTTCTTTTTCTTCTATTTCTTCATATACGTAGTCCCTCTCTCTCTGTCTCTCTGCTTCACTTCTCTCCCCCCCTGTCTGTCTTTCATGCTTTGTTTCTATTCTCCCGTTCGTTTTCTCTCTATCTCTTTTTTTAATCTCTCTCTCTGCTTCCTTCTCTTCCCCCTCTATGTCTTCATATCGTCCATCCCATTCACTGCCTCTCTATCCGTCATTGCATAAATCCCAACAGTCTTTTGCAACGGCATCTCTGATTGGTCAATAGAGCATATATTACCGATCAAACGCTCGCATTTACAATATTGTCTGCTCTATCAAGATGGCTGATATAGTCGGTCTCACACCGTCTATTCTTGCCGGTTTTGACAAATACAAGGTATGTTTAATGTTGTTTCTTGTTCTGCCTATACCTATTCAGTTCTGCCAACATAAACTCACTCAAGACTATTAAATGTAACCGTGTTGTCTATAAAAATGCACTATTTACCCTCTCCTTTCGCTTTTCATTTACCATGTTTTCTCTCTCACACGACTTTCATTTTATATTTCACACCAAACACTGTCCGAGTATCCTCGGGTTGTTAAATGAAATATTTATGTAATACCTCGATTTAAACGAGAAGAGGGGAAACGGGGGCACAAACTGAATGCTCGGCTAACGACCAAGCATTTTTCCTTTATTTTCTCGTGAATGTATTTATCTCTGTATTTACTATGGAAGATATGTGAAATGTTGCTTTTATAATTTTGCCGTAAAAAGTTGGTGGGACGAGATAGAAAAGATATAAGATTTGTTGTTTGGTCGTTTAAAAGGTTTCCTTTCCCTTCAGCATTGGCATCGTCGTTGTTTTCTGGAAATTCCCTGACTGCTTTGCATGCACCCCATAAATGAATCTTAATAAACCATTTTAGAACGAAACCAACTGTTGCCGACATAGCCTATTATTTCTGTTTTAGCTAACCCATGTCTACTGTCCACTTTCGCTTGTGTACAGGTTCACTTACATCGCTATACGTGCCTTTGGAGAAAAAAAAATGACTATTACTGTATCTCATCTCTCTATCCCTTTATGGCACATACATGACCATTTGTGTAGTTTGATATCTACCGTCTTTTCGTTCAAGTCCCACATACATCGTGTTAGTTTTTCTTTTCCCTCAAAATCGCTGACCATAAGTAGTTATAAATATATAATTTAGTTTGCTCGTTCGCCCATACAAGATGTGGCGAAATAATGATTATTTCAGCACTTCTTTTTTTTTTTTTTACATTGCAAGGAAACGTACCTCCGAAAATCCCTAACCTTGGAAGCTTGAAATTGTTATAGTCAGCCAAGTTTCAGATTAGTTCAGAATAACTATTACTATTAAACCGAACAAAGTGCTCGGTTTAACCATAATAGTCGTTCTTTGGTATTCGAGTTTCTTAAATATCTTTCTAGAAAAATAATTGCTATTTTTCTTTTAACATTTTTAATCCTCCAACCCTACTTTTTTTTTCTTTTTCATTATTTTTTTTTAAACTGTCATGTTTGTAATACATCTGAAATTACCATTCTGTAAATATAGTTTTCTTCAAAATACCAAATTTTCACCTTTTTGTAAATCCATCACTACTATCGAACTCTGAATTTTTCACTATTCATATGGAAATAAGCGAATCTGGAAAATAATTTGTTTTTCAATTATTTTTTTCACATCTTGTTTTAAGACGAGATATATTTTACTCTTTGACTGTAAAAGCAACTGACCGACAGAGCTAGCACATGACTGCTGCTAAAAATAACAGTTGAACAGTATTGTAAGGGATTGCTCGTTACCCCTCCCCCTACCAATTCCATTAATTTTTTTTTTCTGTTTTGCCATTCTGTAAAAGCATCTTTTGATATTGCACAAAAATTAAATGAACACATTAAGCCTTACCTACCTGATCAGTGTCTGTGCGTTTTTTCTTTTTTTTTTTGTGTGTGTATTGGACAAGAAAGAATGAAGAAGACCAATAAGAACAGAAATCAAGATATTACTAATCAAATGTAACCTTACCATCGATCTGATTGGGAACAATAGTTTGTCAGTAAGACACCTCTCTGCTCTCCAGGAAATAAATAATATTCAATTTTTAAAAAAATGTATAGTGGAAAACTGAATAGTCATTGACAGAATTAATTCAAATCAAATTCAGTTTTACATATTTTTTTTTTTCATTTCCTGGACAAAACACATGGGCAGTTGAATGTCCTTCAGTTTGAGGCATCAATATAAAACTTTACTATACAAAAAGTATAGAAATATGGCATGAAATGGGACAGGTGTAATATGTACACGAACTGGTTTAAGCAGATGCTCCTTTTGAAAATAAGGCAAATACACACTTGCCCTTAAAACTAAAACACTCACAAACTTGTAGTTGTGCTGTTGAGAATCTGTGATTTCCTGAATTTAGAACCACAAGAATTTGTCTTATAAATTTGTGTCTATTCAGTTCCACAAAGCATACATTCAGTCTCATACACATTACATTTTAGCTACTTTATCCTGTAATTCTCCAGACAAAGACCCATAACCACTCTGACCATACATCAGTTACTTAGAAATCTGGTGTCCAGACCAACTTTAACCCTTTAGCCATATCCAGCCCAAATATTCTACAGGTTTCATGTTGAAACTGGCCAGATCCAGCCTCTCACAATGTCATTCTAAAAATAAACAATTACATCCTCAAAATCTTGAAGCTAGTAGTATTTTGTAGCTTCAAGATAAATGAGCATTACATTTGATAAATTAATCTGAATGCACACACCAAATTCTTACCAGAAACACCAAATATAAACAATTCTTACACTCAACTGCATAACAATACTGCATATGTAAAATATAGTCACTACAAATTACACACTGTACCTTATCATCCCCAGCACATAGAATCATAGTTAAAGAAGTGAAAGGCTTATTATGCACACTAAAAGCAATTGCAAGCTCTGTATTTGAATAAGAGAAAGACACGAGTGTACATTTGATTTATCATCAGTTTTACCAGTCTTGCCTGAGACCTTAATATCTCCATAACAAACTGCAAAGACCAACTTCATTTTGTGTCATCACAGATTGCACACAAACCATATGCTTAATCCATGTATAAAAATGAAACAAAAATATGCAAAGTAATCACCTGGACATGAATGGGCCTTTTTTTTTTTTTTTTTGTTCTTTTGTCACATCAAATTCCATCCCTGACAACACCTCTCATTTTTGCATGGTCACTCGCAACACGTCTGCAAAATACTATCTTTCCCACTCGGTCCTGATAAAGATACACCCGCTCCTCTTAACATACAGATGGCAGTTGCATCAAATAACTTTTCTAATTCTCAAAAACATGTTGGTTTGCATACACTGGTAAATAAATGCAAAAGAAGAGCAACTGTCATGTTTTGACCAAGTCCACCATCCCCACATTTCTCTTGGGATCACCACCAAAGTCTGCAAGAAGACGGAATTAGTGGATCATGGTCTGAATACAGTATGTCCAAACTGTCAGACTACATCCTGGAATGCACAGCTGGGACCTTGGCATGATAAAGCAAAAAATTTCTGTTTATTGCTTAACTGCCATACTTATCAAAGCTCTCCGTGGGCTAAACACTCATCTCACATAGTTTACACTTCTTTCCATATACAAACTATGTTACTTTGTAACTCATCTCATTTAGTTTTAACTGTTATCTTTTTTTTTAATATTGAATCAATAGAACAACATTGGGCTGTTTTCTCCACTTTCCACTTATTACAAAGTTATTTCAAGCATTCCTTGAAGACCACATACAGTCAAATATATATAATTTACAATAAAACTTTCCTAGATTGTTTTTTTTTTGTTTGTTTGTTTTTGTAATAGCATTCCAACCATTATGGCCTTTCACATCACTCAAAACACCACACGAGTCTGTTTGCAACCGAGGATACATAAGCTACAAAATAGCTGTAGGACAGCTTAGCTGTTGTAAGCAAATGTAGTTACACCTAAACTTCAAGCAATTTTAGAGAAAATCACTCAATACCAATTACATACTAAGAGACCTCAGCATCTGAGAGCAGAGATTCTTTTGATGCTTTACTTAACAGTCATGGTAAACCAGAGGAAAATTATGCACTGCCCCTGCACCTGGGGAGTAATCCCACTCCACCTGCTATATCTCTATTGTATATCATACATGACATAGATATTCCTATTTCTTGTATGTAATATCTAAATTATAAGTGCAACATACAAATATATCAATGCTATTTCTAAAGCACCACATGCGTAAATCTCACTGAAGGCTTAATTTAGAATATTTGACAAAAACAAAGAAAATATGCCCATTAATAAGGAGTACAGCTAATCTATCAGGTTTTGTATAATTTGGCAACTTTTCTATTACAAACAACGTCATAAACATTTAAAAGGGACCAATGAGAGAGCCTTTCAAGTGTTGAAGGATGTTTCTATAAAGTAATTTGACATGCTAAGATTAGCACTTAAATCTCTCATCATACCCTACCTCCTTAAAGAATCTTGGTATTAACTATTATGTAAACTGTTCTTTACGACATATGTGGCACACACATATAGCACCCATAGGTTATGTCAGTTTCTTAACCTTTTTACCCTTGCATAACCCTTAAAATAAATTACATGTTTTAAGGAACCCCTGCACAAAAAAAAAAAAAAAAATTATATACCATATCTTTCTCATATTTTTTTCATCGTAGTTCACATGGTAAATATCATATATACATACATACATACATATGTATATATATGTGTATATATATATATATATATATATATATGGTGGTTATATTTTTTTGATAACATAATAGGTTAGATAGGATGATGTCTATATTACAATAGCCTATAACATGTTGTGCATGTATAGTAATATTATGATCATGAAATTATCATTAACTTATCTCACTCTTTCTTGGGGATCCCCTAGAAACCTTTTGCGGAACCCTAGGATTCCAGGGAATGCCAGTTGAGAAATGCTGGGTTATGTAAACAAAGAAACTAAAGAAGCTACTCTAAAGCATTTTAGCAGTCTAATTCATAACTTATTGTATAGGGCAGTGATATGCTCTAACCTTAAGCAGTGATCCTTATTATAAGTAGCACAGAGAAAACAGTTGCTAAACTATCAGAGCTGAAGAGAAACCCATTTTTAATGCCTGTGTTGCTGGTATCATGGTAGTCCTCTATTAGTAAAAAATCTGGTGTCTTTTGTTTAAGCTTTTACCCAATTCATAGGAGTAGTGACTGAGCTATGATTACATGCTGTTGGCAAGGAACTACTCTCAGATCCTGTTTTCAGTTGTCCCATTCAATAAACCTCTCTCAAATTACACGCAGCTATCTTGAAAAGAGCATGGCTACATAACATAATCTAATCTTAGATATGTTATGCCTATATGATCGAACTAGAATGACTTTGAACATTAGCCTGATTATGATTGACATGGAGTGTAGCAACGGTTTTACTAATCACAAGAATTAATCTTAAGATCCATGTGTAATGGTGATGTTCATTCATTTTTATTTCATCTTTGATGGTTTGGAGACCTGTTTGTTGTCTCCTTGTGTAAAATCACTTGCAAGCAGCTAGATTTATTTAGATCACTGTCCCACCATCATTTTTACTTGTGCAATACATCCTGACTTTCAAAAAGCAAAACACTTTGACACTGATATTCAACTGAATTTAACATAATTTTATAATTATCATGCTGTAAGATAAAAATAATGAATTATTAAGACTAACTTTAATACTCCCATAATTGACCTATGTTGAGATGGAAAAAAACTGTTGCTAGAATTTTTGAAAACAGCAAACTATAGACTTCATCCATGCACTTAAGAAACACTTCCTTGAGACAAATAATTGAATAACTGCATTAGAATTGAGGCCTCCTATTTTTTTTTTTTTTAAATACAAGGCTGGAATTTTATTTGGGCCAGCTACTTTTGGCAGATGAAGATCATTTACACTCAAAAGTTAAAAATAAAGCAGTTGGAATGAATAGAATAAAGTTCAGAAAAGATTGGCTTTCAAATATTCAGCCTACAGTGTAATAATGGCACCTAACTCAATAAGTCCCCAATGTTTATGATTGAAAGACTACTGCTCAGAAATCTTGAACAATACTACTACTACATATGTGAATGCCCTTGGTAGCATTGCTCAAAAATGAAGGCTATTTGGCTGATTTAGCAAATTCTCCTCATGTACTTGAACCATAATCTCACCCACTTTCCTCTTTGTCTCTGCCTTCTATTACTACTATAACAAGCTGGTCCTCTGTCTAAACCCACTTTATGTATCCTGAATTCTCTATTCTTTGCATCCTTTCATATATTGCTTCAATCACTGCACATATTTTGTAATAGCTGAAACTTTTTATGCTGTGAACTTCTGGTACTTAGTAAATTTAAACACTCCTTTAGTAAGGATGCAGGTGATAATATAGTCCTAGATATTATTTTACATACATTTTTCCATGTTTGCATGGGTTGGAAGGGCATTTTTCTGCATAGCATCTTGCTACTTGTGCTGTCCTTTGTTACTGCTTTCATAAGGTTCAGCTTCTTGAAGTCACCTTTTACTGCTGCTTCCTAATAATATAGATAGGCTATCTAAAAATAAAATGAAAAATAAAAAAGATGGTCTTAGGTCTATTTGATCAATTTTGACTTAAAGCTAAACACCACAATATTACATTCACATTAGAAATACATCAGTTTCAATATTCCTTCTGTTATTAAGCCTCCTTCTCTTCATAATCTTCATCAATTGTACTAAGCTCTTTCGGAAACAGGATAGAGCGTGTCTTGTTCTCAAGAAAGGCAACCTCCATGACTCTGCTAGCTTCCAACATATGAGAGGTGATGGCAGCAACCAATATGCATCCTACATACATTACGCCAAACCAGCACTGGCTCCATGAACAGAAATTTCATATCTTCCAATGTGGTATTGCCAATCAATGATATAGGCACACACGTGGTTGTGTGGCAAGAAACTTGCTTCCCAACCACATGGTTCCAGGTTCAGTCCCACTACGTGGCACTTTGGGCAAGTGTCTTCTATAGCCTCGGGCTAACCAAAGCTTTGTGAATGGATTTGGTAGACAGAAACTGAAAGAGGCCCATTGTGTGTATGTATATATATATATATATATATATATATATATATATATATATATGCATGTGTTGGTGTGTTTACATCCCCATAACTTAGCTGTTCAGCAAAGGAGATAGAATAAGTACCAAGCTTAAAAAAAAAAAGATAAAAATCACTACACACATCAATAAAACCTTACTCCCCACTACCCCAAATATAAGCAGCATGCAACTAGAACCCTTGAAGTTGCTACAAATGCTAGATCTCACCATCAGTGAGGATTTCCTCTGGTGAACACACATAAAAATTACTGCATTACAAAACTTGGCCTTCTACATCAGGACCAGAAAATATTTTAGATTTTTAACAACTATTGCTCATCTACAAAGCTCAGGTTAACTTGAAATGGAGTACTAGTCTTATAACTAGGACTACATATGCTACACACACTCCCAGATATCTTACATTCCATTAAAAAAAAGGCCATTTGACTGACTGGTTTGAAGTTCCTCACTATCACATTTCCAACCTATGGCCTACTTGACATATTAGCTTATCTCCCAATGTTACTGTGGTCTCTGACTTTGAGAACTGGACAACTGGTCTTGCTTATGCATTCCCAATTTGCTACTACCCCCCCCCCCCAACTTATGCACTCCCAATTTGCTACTACCCCCCCCCCCCCCCCCAACTTATGCACTCCCAATTTGCTTCTCTTTCTTTCATTATCTGTATCATTTAAATCCTCATTCCCCATTAAGGTCTCTCTCTACCTTCCTTCCCAGAATGTATTTTATTTGTAGTCATCTATTTGCAACCATTTAAGAGGAATATTATCAATGCATGTTGCTGGTCTTAGGGGGCCAGTGAAAGATACCAGTACAGACCCTTCTACTAGACCAGGAAAATATAAATCTTTTTATTTGATCAAAATTAAATCAATTTGGTTGCTTATTTAGTTAGAAACAGTAGCTGAATGTTCCGCAAACCACATGCTACTGAAGTAGAAATGGGAAGGACGTATTAGGTAGTGTAGTCTGGAGTACACTATACATAGATAAAAACTGATAGTCTAGTTACAATTGAAAACTTTTTGATCAGAGATCTGCTGAATCAGGGCTGCCTAGGGCTAAATAACTTGATCTATATCTTCATTTTTAGCCTACAGACGATTTCCTTCTCCGGAAAATCATTCTAAGAAATAGAAAACGAGATAATTGAATAACTATTTTTAAAATTGGCACAAGGCCACAAATTGCGAAGGAAAATATAGTCAATTATATTAACTCCATATCTGAGGGATACTTGTTTTTTTTAACTTCTTAGCAACTAGAGGGAAATTTTGACACAGGCATAGCTGTGTGATTGTGAAGTTTGCTTCCCAACCATGTGCCACTGCAGGGGACCTTGGGCAAATGTCTTCTACTATAACCCCTGGTTGACCCAAGCCATTTGATTGGATTTAGAAAGATAGTGAAAAAAACCCTGTCATCTGTGTGTGTGTGTGTGTGTATATATATATATATATATATATATATATATATATATATATATATAAAGGGCATTACTACAAAGTAATGCCACACACTAAACTTCCCAAATAAACACATTTAGTACCGAATGTGAGGAAAGCAATTCCTCGCGTTCAGTACTAATTGTGTTTATTTGGGAAGTCTAGTGTGTGGCATTATTCTGTAGTAATGACCTTATATAAATATAAACGAATAATTATATTCTTGGGAATAGAAATTTCCCTTATGAATTTTTTTACACACTGGCTTCCTGATAAAATTCTTGTAAAAGATTTTAATCCTTTTTTGAATTTATCATACATATATATATATATGTATATATAATCTCCATCCATTCATTTATTCATCTTTTAGTGTCCATGTCTGATGCTGGCATGGGTTGGACAGTTTAACATAATCTGACAGATATGAGCATCACATTGTGCTCCAATGTCTGCTTCATTATAGTTTCAAAGTCTGGAAGCCTTTCTTCATGCCAAACACATCAAAAATGTATTCAGTGTCATTTTCATGGCACCAGCATTGGGTTGCCATACTGTTAACAAGACTAATATCTCCTTTGACAGAATAGGGCTACAGTAAGGAAGGCGGTAGCTTTATGCTAGGAAATGTGAGGTTACAGTTTGAAAGAAAGAGCCAGAACAGAACATGGTTCTTGCTGTTGAGGAGGTACATGGTTACTCACATGATAGGAGTGTGTTTGGAAGTAACAGAGGTGAGCTGAAAAAGAGGTAAAATAGTGATGACGAGGTGTCAGAGTGGACCTTGAAAGTACAAAGTGAATAGGAGTAGGGACAGATTGGAGTGTAAATGAGTAGAGTTTGTAAGTGTGTATGGGGAGTGTGAGAGGTAGGGAATAGCTTATGGGGGTGAATATAATGAATGACGGACAGGTGCTGAAGGATGGTAAATGTTAAAGGGAAGGTAAGGAAGAGTATGTGATGACTGCAGCAATTGAATTGTTTTTGCATAATGAAAGAAAAATAATCTTAGTCTCTCAACTCCCAGTTAGAAACAAAGTTGTCAATCTGACCTTTCTGACCATGACAGTAAAGAAAAATGTTAAATACTAATGGGAATGGTTGTAGTTTCTTGTGTTATCATAGAACTTTGCTGTTCTACCCATCTATTGAAATAAAGAGAGTCTGGGTCAGTCCTGTAACTCTGGTAGAGAATATTAATTCAGATAGTCTGTATCATCACCTTCGTTATTATCTTTCCATGTTTGCATGGGTCAGACAATTTGTTGGGGTTGGATGCCCTTCCTGTTGCTAACCTTCACTTGTTTCCAAATAAGGTAATATTTTCACAGAAGACTGGAAATTAACGACACTGCTCACATGACAGACATTTATTAAGACAAGGAGACTACACTCTCGGAGTGGTTCTACACTCTTGGAGTGGTTGGCGTTAGGAAGGGCATCCAGCTGTAGAAACTCTGCCAAATCAGATTGGAGCCTGGTGTCGCCTCCTGGTCCACTAGTCCTCAGTCAAATCGTCCAACCCATGCTAGCATGGATAGCGGACGTTAAACGACGATGATGATGATGAGACTAATATGTGCACACACACATATTACGGGCTTTTTTCAGTTTCCCTCTAACAAATCCACTCAAAGTTTAGGTCAGCCTTATGTGGGCTATAATAGAAGACTTTGTGGTTGGGAAGTAAAATTCTTATCACACGGCCATGCCCGTGCCTGTTACGAAAACTATTTTCCTAAGTATGCTTATGAAGGAGTTTGGAGAATGTTAGTTGACAGGATTCTACTACTTAGTTAGAAAATATGAATTGAAAAGGGAGTAGATCAGATTCTTTCCTCTAAAAGGCATTACTTGATTCTTTCTTTCTTTTCTTTTATTTGTTTCAGTTACTTGACTGCAGTCATGCTGGAGCACTGCCTTGAAGGGTTTTAGTCGAACAAACTGACCCCAAGGCTTATTTGTTTTAAGCTTTGTACTTAGTTAAGGGGATGTAAACACACCAACACTGGTTGTCAAGCTGTGATGGTTGGGGGGCAAACAAAGACACACTAATAATACATATACATATATATATATATATATATATATATCATCATCATCATCATCATCGTTTAACTTCCGCTTTCCATGCTAGCATGGGTTGGACGATTTGACTGAGGACTGGTGAAACCGGATGGTAACACCAGGCTCCAGTCTAATTTGGCAGAGTTTCTACAGCGGGATGCCCTTCCTAACGCCAACCACTCAGTGTAGTGGGTGCTTTTACGTGTCACCCGCACGAAAACGGCCACGCTCGTAATGGTGTCTTTTATGTGCCAC
>NC_142936.1:21974364-22066864 GCF_046866305.1 Octopus bimaculoides | reverse complement strand
CGAGTGTGGTTGTTGCCAGTGCCACTGGACTGGTTCCCGTGCAGGTAGCATGTAAAAACACCTTTTGAGCATGGTTATTGCCAGAACCGCCTGACTGGCCCTCGTGCTGGTGACATGTAAAAAGCACTCACTACACTCTGAGTGGTTGGCGTTAGGAAGGGCATCCAGTGGTAGAAACTTTGCCAGATCAGATTGAGCCTGTAGCAGCCTCTGGCTCACCAGTCCTCAGTCAAACCGTCCAACCCATGCCAGCATGGAAAGCGGATGTTAAACGATGATAATGACATCTCTATGTACAGATATTATTTAATACTTTAATATTTTAACATTTAAAAATCATTTAAAGATTATTTTAATTATTTTCTCTATCATGGCTGGGGTGGGCATGGGGGGATTGGCTCACAGTATGAGAGGTTTTGATTTCAGTGTCGATATTCCTAATTAGTTTGATAATCAATTCTTAACACTGTTCTCTCACAATTTTGACATTTTTCTTGCAATTTGGGGCTGGTTGTGTGCCTTCCTTACAGCCCTGTTTATTGCCCAGTGACCAGCTCAGCAACAAACCAATAATGAAATATGGATTTGTAGCATATAACATTTCAATTGAAAAAACATCAGTCATTTTGCCATTGTAATTTTTCTTTGTAGTTGATGAAATAACTACTTGTTAACTATTTCATTGCTTATGAAACTATTTCATTGCTTATAAAATCCCCCTCATATCTATAGTTTAAAATAATCACCAACCTGTAGACAACACCTGCTGACTCTCTATCTGTTGTGTTTACAGTATTCTCAGATGGAAAACTGCAGTGATTTATGTTTTATTATTTACATTTAAAGGTAGTTGTCAACTCTGCTCTATATATAAATACTGTGCCCTTGCTGCTTATGGCAATGAGCTATACATTGTGCTGTGTTTATTGACAAGCATATGCAAGTTGGACTTTAAAAAAAAAATTCATCGTTTAGCTTTTGTTTGCCTACAGCTTGGTTTTATTTTCATGTTATTGTTACAAAGCTGAATAGTGTATAGGGAACATGGTAAAGAATGAATGCAATACATTACCTTGAGGTTTTATGTAAATATTATTTCCCATGTCTTTGTAGTATTGATAACATGAGTTACAGTTGTAGGACATACATTAATGGGATCGCCTGCTTTGTTTTGCGTCTTTTCAGAAATATCTTGAACTTCTTGTCTATCATTGTCATATAATATCAGTTTTCTCGAACTGGCATTGTCTAGACCAGGGGTTTTCAAACTGTGGTCTGCGGACAGGGGGTCCGTGGACAGCAAATACCTTTTATGGGCAATTTGATTTTATATATGTTTTTTAATCAAAATCTTTTAATTGACAATAAACCTATTTGTTAAATGCTGTTAAATAAATAAATGCAAAAATATGTTATTTTAAGCAAATACTTATGTATAAATTTCATAAGCGGTTATAAGGGGGTCCCTAAGGTAAAGCCTGAAATATAAAGGGGTCCGCAAGTCAAAAAGTTTGAAAACCCCTGGTCTAGACAGGCCTACTGTACATCATATCACTCATTCTCATCAACCCTTTATCATTTCGTCTATGGTTGGGTACAACATTCTGAAATCTGAATTCACTGGTCCTTCCTATGTCTATCTTGATTTTCCTCTTCCAAATGTACTCTCTACAGTCAAAATAATTCAGCCAGTATGTACATGACCTTCATTCCTACATTTATCAGCCAATCTCTATAATTCCCAGCAACTTTAAGTTAACCTTGTACACCTAATAAAATATATCTAATTTCTTTCCAGCTTCTGCAGATCTTCTGCATTGTGTCTTTGTAATGATTTCTTCAGTTGAAACTATGCTTCAGATTTAAAGATGACAAAAAATGTAATGTGGTGACAGTCATTCTTTTCCCAAATGTATTATCACATGAAGTGAATTGTCCAAAATAATTTTTTAATTTCTCTTGTGGACTATTCAAATGAATAGACCAAGGAAGACCTATCATGACATTCTGTGTCATCTGCAAGCTCCCATTTTTAAATAGCAATGATTAGAAGTAGACGCTTTAAGAATGAAAGTAGAACCATGTTTGAAAGAAACTAATCTTGATTTGCATTAGCGAAGATCAACAAAATCTGCACAATTGAATAAATTTGTATTCCATGTGAATATGTAAATTTCAATGTTTCGGGCAGGATCCTTCTTCAGAGAAAAGTCATTTCTGCTGTGCCAAACAAACTTATTCATCATCGAACATCTGTTTTCAGTGCTCACATGGGTTGGATGGTTTGACCAGAGCTAGCAAACTGGAGAGCTGCACCAGGTTCCAGTCTGATCTGGCTTGGTTTCTATGGTTGGATGCCCTTCCTTATGTCTACCACTTTTCGGAGTGTGCTAGGTGCTTTTTTATGACACTGGCTCATGTGCTTTAGAGCTATTTGGTTGATTGTTTTGTATATTGCCTGTCAGAACTGTTCTCTGCCTTCACAATAAAATGAAGAATTGCTGTAACATATGATGGAAATATAATCTAAAATATGCACAATCAATGTTGTCTTGTGTCCACGTAACAAGGACAATGCTCCTTTGCCAAAACTGTCTTGTGTTATTTCACTCCAAGTTTTAACCAAAAAAGCCTTAAACCATCCCATTCATTACTACCCTGCTGTTTTTTTTTTTTTAATCTAAGATTGCATTATGTTATACATTCTTTTACAAATTGTAGGATGTGATTTTGAGGAACCCATAGCTGTTATTTCTTGCAAGTTGAGCAGCTACACCAAGGCTTCTTCAGGTTTGCTTACAGATATTGTTCCACGAATGCCTCCTTTTAACATGGAGGTAAATTGAGTAAATGTTTCATTATGACTCATGACATCATTTAGTCTAGTTATTCATTACCTGTTCCAATAAGTTACTGATATTTCCTCTTATTGATCTTGGTAGTATTAGCATCTAGAATAGCAATCTAGTAGGCCACTCATCAGTTATACAGGCTGGACCTTCATGCTGTTGCTGAGTTATTGTTCTGCTATCATATCTAGTGCAGTCAGTCTGAAAATTCAACTTCTGACTGACTGAATAAACATTTTCTTTTCACTAACTTTTTGAAGGAGAATTCAAGATTATTGGAGTTAACCTACCATTCTGCTACAACTGATCTTTATTGGTTGACTTTCAACTTGGCAACCTTGGGTTACTGGACTGCTACTACTACTGGAAGGTGTTGTCGTGTATCTAACCCTTTAGCATTTAAATCAGTCATACTCAGCCCAAATCTTCTTGTTTTATGTTCAAACCAGCCAGATCTCTCATACCTCCCCAACGACATCATTCTAAAAACAATCATATCATTGAAATCTCAAAGCTTCAAGATAATGCATGATTTATTCAAAACAATGGAGATAAATAAGCACTACATTTGACAGTAATCTGAATGCTAAAGAGTTAAGCTAACTTGATTATTCTATTGCTTTTTCTTTTTCCACCTCCCCCCCCTCTCTCTCTCTCTCTCTCTCTCTCTCTATCTATCTATATATATATATATATATATATATATATATATATATTAAATTCAAATTATGATAAACGTAAACAAACAAACGAAGTTTGCTTTTAGAAGCGTTGAGATGTCTTAGAAAGTTAAAGAAGTGATTTTAAATTTTCAAATGCAGGATAATGCTAATAATATAGCCTGAACAGGATAAACTACCCCTATTTTGCAGAAAAAAGTGTAGGCGGTTAGATCATCATCATCATCATCATTTAACGTCTGCCTTCCATGCTAGCATGGGTTGGATGATTTGACTGAGGACTGGCAAACCAGATGGCTGCACTAGGCTCCAATCTGATCTGGCAGAGTTTCTATTGCTGTATGCCCTTCCTAACGCCAACCACTCCGAGAGTGTAGTGGTTGCTTTTACGTGCCAACAGCATGAGGGCCAGTCAGGCAGTACTGCAACGGCCATGCTCAAAATGGTGTTTTTTACGTGCCACCTGCATATTTCTTTTATCATGTTTCAGTCATTGGACTGTGGTCATGCTGGGACACTGCTTTGAAGGCTTTAAGTCAAACAAATCAACCCCAATATTTATTTTTTTAAGCGAATTCTATCACTTTCTATTACCAAACTGTTAAGCTATGGAGACATAAACAAACCAACACCAGTTGTCATGCAGTGGTGAGTGACAAACACACACACACGCACTACAGGCTTCTTTCTGTTTCCATGTACCAAATCGTGCAGACTGAACCCAAGACCACATGGTTGGGAATCAAGCTTAACTCCCCAGCCACATCAGGACTTTATTCTATTTTCATATTTTGCTTTAGTTACTTTTGCCTATTCTCTTTTAGCCATCGCTCTGCCCTGCTTTCATATTCTCCTCAATGTTCTCCTCAATACCCTCTTTTTCCTTTCTCTCTCTCCCCCTCTGCCCCTTTCTCTCAATGAACTACTGCCCAGTCCTACATACTCCTTGTATGATCTGCTCTTGATTTAACCCCTTTAAAACAGTCGATGTAAATTTACACATAATGTACATGCTTTGAATCACGATTGCCGTTGCTGTTTGCAGGCAACTGAATGAATCACTGCTGTAAACTGGTTGAAATAGTAAAAACCAGTCATTTTTATTATTATTATTATTAAGGTGGACAAGCTGGTAGAATTATTAGCATGCCAGACAAAATAAGTACCGGTTGAACATTGGGAGGTAGGTTGGGGGGAGCAATGTAATCAACATGCCCCCTCCCTTAAATTTATGGGCCTTGTGCCTATAATAGAAAGGATTATTATTACGCCAGGCGAAATGCTTAGTGGTATTTTATTTGTTGCTATGTTCTGAGTTCAAATTCCATCAAGGTCAGCTTTGCTTTTCATCCTTTCAGGGCCAATTAAATAAGTACCAGTTACGCACTGGGGTCGATGCGATCGACTTAATCCTTTACCCCAAATTTCAGGCCTTCTGTCTACAGTAGAAAGGATTATTATTATTACTATAAGGCAGCAAGCTGGCAAAATCGTTAGCACACCAGGTAAAATGCTAAGCAGTATTTAATGTTTTTACATTTTGAGTTAAATTCTGCTGAGTTCAACTTTGCCTTTCATCCCTTCAGGGTTGATAAATTAACTGCCAGTGAAACACTGGGGTCGATGTAACTGACTAGTCCCTTACCCTGAAATTTCAGGCCTTGTGCCTTTAGTTGTAAGGATTATTGTTGTTATTGCCATGATTATATACTAACTTTCTTTCCAGTTTCCTATGTCAGCTTCTCTCCTATTATCATGGCACTTATCCTTTGAAATCTAAGCTAATGTAGAATGGGAGACCAGAAAGAAGGTTAAGGGAAAGAATTGTTAGAGCTTTGGACAAAATGTTTTGCAGTATTTCTGGTTCTTTACATTCTGCATTCAAATTCCATCAAAATCACTGTTACCTTCTCTGTCTAGGATTCATAAAGTGCCTGTCAAGTACAAGAGTTGCTTTAGCTGACTTAACTCTTCCCCAAAATTATAGGCCTTGTGTCCTCTTAGAAACTTATAAAAAGTGTCAATGAGAGAGCTTCTAATTCACTTAACCTGCTAGAAATAGCAACCAAATCTCCAATCATTTCCTACAAGCTTGCAACCAATGTCAACTTGATATTGAATTAATGATGCAACAAATATCATCATCATTGTTTTCCATCTACTCATGTGGTTTGAACAATATTTTGCTGCTGTTTTATTTATTTTTTTTATTCAAAATTGTTATAAACTGGTTTCTGAATGTTAAGACCTTATCATACATGGAACTAATAGTGGTACAATTAATTGAAATCATTAAGAGAGAAAGCCAACATCAAAGTTATGAAACTTATGGACAAGGTTGTAATAATTGGGAGAGGAAGGTGAAGGATGAGTGATATAAAGATGGAGGGAGTGGTCTTGATAGTAACAGACTAAGTAAGAAGGTCCAGTTAGGGGACCCTCTCAGCCAATTTATACTCCCAAAACTTCAGTTTCACTATGATGTGTGGGTCTTCTTGAGAACTGTGTCACCAGTCAGTCTCAGCTCTGTCATCCCATATATTCCTGGTCTCCTTCTTCCACAAGCTCCATCCACATTAAGCACTCAATACGTTTTTATACAGCTGCCCTCGGACATATGCATCGCATTTCCATACCAATACACTCTCCCTTGCACTCAATTCTTCTTATGCTCAGTTTTTATTCCAACATATCTGTACTTCATTGTTCATGTACACTGATGTTACAGTCCAGCGGAGCATGCTAGCTATCCTCTTACATTTAATACCTATGTCTTACTACCATGTAGCATTGGAGTTTGTACACAGGCATTATGCAATCTGTTAATGCTAGCTATCCTCTTACATTTAATACCTATGTCTTACTACCATGTAGCATTGCAGTTTGTGCACAAGCATTATGCAATATGTTTTTCACTTTAAGCAAAAATACTTTTTGTTCCTAACAAGGGTAGTTGCTCTCTGAACTATCTTCATAGCCTGGGAAAAGTAATACACTGCATGTATAAACACCAATTTGAGGCCTACTATAGCATTTGATATTTATGCAATACACTGACACCTTAATCACTTCATTGTCTCCTTTACTGCTGCAACAGTTCCATACTATCATTGTCCAACGTCATTGCTACTACTATAAGCTCCCTACTATCACTGTTGCTACACTACAATGTGCTCCATACCATCACTCTATCACTGCTGCTGCTATGTATTCCATACCATCACTCCTACTATTACTACAGTAAGCTCCATACCATCGCTCTCCATAACTACTGCTACTATGAGCATCACACCCTCACTGTCCCACTGCCTAAACCAACCTGATACTTCCACTTCTCTTGTCATTCCTTCTGTGTCTAGTACTAAACTCAACATTAAACACTTCTCACAAAAACTTCCTTGCCACATTTTCTCTGTATGCATCAACATTAATAAAATAATGTTTTTCAACCATAGAAATCCAGAAAGTCCTGCAAAACTTACCTATTATTGCTCTGCCTTCTCTCTCCATTAATAATACAAAAATCTATGAAAGTGAAAGCAATACCACCCCTGCTGCCCTCAGTGTTCCAATGACTAATGTATGTGAATGAGGTAATAATAACTAGAACATTAGTTGTGGTCAATACTTTCTTATTCATCTTGTAATTTATCAATTTTTACAGCATTTTAGGGACAAAAATCTTTAATTTTCTCTATATTTTGGTTTTTGTTTAATTAGCATTTGCTAATTAAACAAGTTTAAGTGGAATTGAGAAATTAGAGAAGGAGGAATATAAACCAAAATTCAATAGAAAATAAATACTTGTTTAGCCCCAGGTCTGTCATGACTGAACAGACTTGTGATCAGAGGCATTTCAGCCATTGTTACCCTCTCCTGTGCCCTTTTTGCAAGCATTATATACTCAGAACTGTATTATCCAATGTATCTCTGAATTTCAAGACAGTTGTAATTGGAAAAGATTTTAGCTGTTATTTCTAGCAGGCCAAACAACCATGTAAATACTATCACTGATATTAGCTTACATGCAGTTGTCTATCCCTTTGTTAGTCCTGATTAAGCTGACACAATCTCATCTTTTATCTTGACATTGTGCCATCTAGTGTTACATTATCCAATGCTTTTTTTTTTTTTTTTAAGTAGTAGTGTGATTTGAGGGTTATTTGGATGTTATTTCCAACAGGTCCAGCAACTTAGTAGAGACTCTTATTGGCTCAGTCAACATATTGTAAATTCATGAGGTGCCATATCTCTGTCTGTTTACCTATCTACCTAACGTTTCCATCATGAAATTTATTCTTAAATCATTTGCTCTTTAGAAGTCAAAAGACTGTAATTTTCCCCTCACCATTACATGAACTACGATCATCTTAAAGCAATAATAATTGACATTGTTTTATTAATCTCACCACCACCACCATTATTAATAAGTAACATGATCATTCCCATGCAGAGATTACAACAGATCATCTCTTTCTCTCTTTTTTAGATATGTGTACACACACACACACACACACACACACAGAGTTTCACTATGTTTTCAGATTTGATAGCCACAGTTAACAATATCTAATTACATTCAGCCGTTGTTTCTTAGGAATAAGGATGATTGGTTCAATAATTATGTAATCAACATACATAATTAATATAAACTAGTTGAACTTGAATTAATTTAAAGCAATGTTTATGTCAAATCATCAGGAATATTATGGTCTATGATTAGCATAATTTGTAATCTTGATGATTTGGGATAAACAATGCTTTAAATCATTTAAATTTATTTACATTATATTTCTTAATTATGGAATTAATGATGTCTATTCTTTATGAAACAGCTGTTGAAAGTTATTAAATAATTAAGTCATTTTTTTTCTGATTTTAATTTTAAATATACATTATTCTTAAGGATCATTTTAGCCCATCATGTATATATATATATGCAAGCTATGTGTGCCTGGGTTTACTTCAATGTTAGTATTTGTTGGACTTTATATCTTCTACTTATACTTGTATCAGTCATTTGATTATGGCCATGCTGGGGCACCGCCTTGAAGGGTTTTTAGTCGAATAAA
Organism: Octopus bimaculoides; assembly: GCF_046866305.1. Classification (NCBI taxonomy): domain Eukaryota; kingdom Metazoa; phylum Mollusca; class Cephalopoda; order Octopoda; family Octopodidae; genus Octopus; species Octopus bimaculoides. The sequence goes on along the minus strand of NC_142936.1, from coordinate 22,058,263 downwards.
TCAACTCCAGGACTTTTTTTTAAAGCCTACTATTTATTCTATCAGTCTCTTTTACTGAACTGCTAAGTTACAGGGACATGAACATATCAACACTGGTTGTCAAGCAGTGGTGACACACACACACATACGATAGGCTTCTTTCAGTTTTCACCTACCAAATCCACTCACATGGCTTTTGGTTGGCCTGAGACTATAGTAGACTCTTGACCAAGGTACCACACAGTAGGATTGAACCCAGAGCCTTGTGATAGTGAAGCAAGCTTCTTACCATACAGCTATACCTTTATATATATATATATATATGTGTGTGTGTGTGTGTGTCGGTACAGCTTTTAAAGATCAAGTTTATTGAGTTAACTTTCAAAACATGTCCCCTACTTGTTTCATCATTGGGTGAACACTACTGCTGTGAATGTATTTTTGGGGGTTGAAAATTTATTCAAATTCATGAATGTATGTACATTGTTGAGTCATTTCTTTACATGAAGTAATTGAGGGCTCTGATGGTTGGGCATAGCAAGTTCAAAATATTACGGGCTAAAATTTGGTGTTTAGTATTTTTCTAAAGGAAATTCTCTGTAAGTTTCACAAGTGAAAAATAAATTTTATTTCTGATTTGCACCTTTTTCCATGAGATCACATTATCTGAACATAATTTTTCACAACCAAACCACTTTACTAGGAACCAATCAGCTGTGATGGAGTAAAATCTTGGCTAGTCAGCTAGACAAATTCAGGAGCGCAATATTTGAAAGTTGTACCATTTGAATTTGCGATCATGTTCTTATAATCCAACACTTTAACAGTAGATCTATTGTTTTTTGCTGTAGTGTCCCTCTGTGTGATACGTTTCTAAGTGTAGATAATGGAACAAACAGGTTCAGAGGTGATGGAAAGTAATAGATATTATATAATGCTTGTTTTAACTGTCATTCTCTACACAAACTACTTAACTGTTTGAGAGAATGTTGCTGCTGCTGCTGTTGTTATTTTGTTGAGTTTCTGATAGTTATTTTTAGATCCAGTTTATGTTTAAGACATGAATCAGTTTGATGTGCAAACTCATTGCGAACTGTCATGCAATATTTATATTGTGTTGGGGTACAATGTGACAGTTGAGGTATTTTGCATCTTCATCTCATTGTTTCCATAAGGAATGGTTAGTAGTTTCATTAAACATATTGCGGTATCTGGTTACATCCTTTGGGAAATGTATTGCTTTCCCAAAGCTCCTTCAGCATAATAAAATTATGTATCTTTATTTTTGTGGTTCAGAAGAGTGGGCAGTGATACATTTAGCCTTTTTAAATCATGTTCAATCAGAACACGTCCTAATTTATTATTTGGTTTAACCTTACCATCGGCCACTACACCTTGAGCTCATTCTAGTGGAGTACCAGCTTTGTTGCTAACATTTGGTCCAGGTTCCCAGTCTGAGGTTACATTGATATCCCCTACCCAACTTCTCAGGTCAAATGCAAAAGGTTGTGGCCCTTCCCCCTGGCTGAGCTATGAAAAAAGAACAAAAAACAAAGAAAACAAATAAAGCAAAGATATCATTCAAATACTGGATTGTATCAAATGCGATTATGCACCATTAGACTAAATTAAAACACATGAAATAATTTAGCTAACAAAGGAGACATTATGTAGCGGATTGTCAGATAAATTCATTTGTTTTTGCATTTATTTTAATCCTTATTTTTCATGAACACTTAACATATCAGTTAATATATTCTCCTTTTTTTTGTTCCTGACTTCTTGCCAGTGTTTCACTAGCTTTGACACTAGAAATTATTGGGCCTTGACTTGAAGAATCCATTGAACCACATTTTTAGCTCCACATTGTTTTGAATGAAATACCTTTCAGACAGTACAGTAACTGAGAAAGGTGATAACCTGAAGGTACTACAGCAGCAGAATATGGTTGTTGCAGGAGAACTTCCCAACTGAGTTTTTGAATAGTATTTTTAGCCAAATTATCAATGCAGGGGTGAGCCTTGTGTTGATGAAGCATGCAGTTTCACTGGTTGGTCATTTGGATGTTACCTTATTCAGAGAAAGTGACAAATGATGGTCCCATGATAGCATCCCATCTGCTGGGCCAGTTCTCTAGTGGATTGGTTTAGATCCATGTAGAGTTTTTAATCAGTGCTCATTGAACTGAACAGGCCAACCAGAATGCAGAGAGTTTGTGTGGTCAAACCATTTCTGTGCAGTTCTTTCAGAAATAGTGGCTTCTCTCTACTCAGCAGCAGCATGGAACCTTGATTGAAAGTAAATAGAAGTAGGTGTCAAAAGTACTCATTTTTCTCTGCTTGGTACTTCTTTGTCATATCAAGAAGTAAAATTTATCCAAATTTCAAAAATAGTGAACAAAAGTTGTAGAGAAAAACTAGGGCTACAAAAAACTTCCCATAAATCACTACAATAAAAAAAATCTGTCTTGTTCAAATAACATTTAAAGTAAGAAATGAATTTATGTGACAACCAAATTGTTGGTGACCTGCTAGAAATAGAGAAATCTGCAATGGATCACATCCCTCCATCTTTAAAAATGGGCTTAACACTTTGGATAATGTAATCCTAGATAATGCTGACAAGAAGGAAGCCTGGAGTGTTCATGGTTTCAAAGCCTGATTGTATGTCTATGAAGTCAGGGCTGACTTGAGGTTAAACAACAATGTCATGTCAACCTTCATTATTTTACTCTAGTCTAGATTATTTGATAGGAGCAGTGACAACAATGAAACTCCAAAGCAATTAAACTAATCTTTATAAACATTTTATTAACATGCATAGCTATAAATGTGTCTAGTTTTCCTCAAGTGGCGTGAGCCTTTTGTATGTCAGCAAAGCATTAGTAATTAATAGGCTTATTGCTGCTATTCTGTTGCAATAGGATGATTAGTTTGGGATTAATTGCAGGTATGATGTCCAGTGTTATATATATATTTACATTTTTATTTTACGTTTATTTCACTTGTTAGAACACATGGTATATCTCATGTGGTCAGTTAGATCAAGATGGAGGAAGCCTCTTGCATGTAGGACACATGGTATGCTTCACGTGGGTCAGTTAGGTCAGAAAGCATGTACATCTTGCATTTTAGGGCAAGATGTACACCCTTTGTGTAGAGGACCCCTTTGTATGTCAGGACAAATGGCATACCTCAGGTGTTTAGTTAGACTTGGATAGGGTAAAGCCTTTGAGTGTGGGTAAAATTTCTCTCACATTCACATATACAACTGTCCTTACAGATGTTTTCAAAAAAACCTATTTGAAAATATGTCAAAACAGTATACCAAAACAATTTAATGTTACATATTTATAAATTTAAAAATTCATTATTTTTCTACCATAGGTTAGAAAAATGTGCTACCATAGGTTATATATTTGCAATTGACTCCTGGTACTTAAAAGAATAGTTCTCCAACCTTGGTTTGTTGACACCTCACTAGTTGACACAGCACACTCAATGTCTCCATATTGTGACAGTGTTAAATAATGTTCTGTTCTTTCCTAGTGACTTGGCCATGGACACAGCAAAATACCAGTGACAGGATTCAAACTGCGGGCATCTGAGTTACTTGTCAGGTGCCCTATTAGTTCAGTCATCCATATTCTCACATTTGTCAGTCAACCTAAAAATAGTAGAAGCTCTCATTTCATAGCTGAGTGTTTCAGAATTGTAAGATAAGCCAATTATAAAAATCCATTTCCTGATGACTTATAAAAGATGCTAAATTAAGAAACCTAATTTTAAAATACTAAATTTGTCATTAATAAAATGTACACACACACACACACACACACACATATAATAGATAATTTAGAGGCATCATTGAAGAACCATTCTAGCAATTTATTTACATTCAATGGTGTTAAATTAATTTGAAGTTTATTTCATGAGATGAACTTTCCATCTTGACCAAGTTGTTGATACAGTTTGACTATGTTGTAGTGGAATTGCGTCAATGACCAGGTCACACTTGTGAGACGAAGATTTTTATTCCTCAAGAAAAATTCAAAAAGAATTTAAAAGCTTCGGATGTTAAATAGTTTCAATGGCTCTTCCATGTGGTAGTATGATTTAATTTCAATACCTGGTCTTAGATTAAGTCACTTGCTAGACAAATATAATTCTGAAAGTATGGTCAAGGGTAAATATTACCTTGTATGAAAACAGGTGAGAATTGGTGACAGGAAGGGCATCTGGCCATAGAAAACTTCCCTTAATGAATTTTGTTTGACTCATGCAAGCATGGAAAAGTAGATGTTAAAACAATGTGTGTTTTGTAGAACAGGTGGTATATTTGATGATCTTTTGATTAAAAAAAAAAAAATACAAATTCATTGTCATCTAGAACAAATAATCTTAACTTGGGAACAATATTTTAATCAAGATTTCAGTAAAGTGTATGTTACAATGAAATATGTTAGCATTGAATATTTGCAGTTAAAGTTCTAAAAGCAACAAAACAAGATTTTTCCTTTTTATACCTATACAGATCATACAAAGCTCTCAAGATATGTATGATAGATTGTAAATATGTTCTCATGAACCAACATCCACATCTAGATAGTTCTCTGTAACTAACTAAGTATGTCCTCTTGCTGTGGCAGAAATAGTAGAGCATCAGTTTATGCTCCAGTGCTTAGTTTCATTGCACTACACTGAGGTTTATTCTTGTTATCTTCAATTTTATATCTAATGAGCGAGATCGTTGCCAGTGCCCCTGGACTGGCTCTTGTGCGGGTGGCACATAAAATACACCATTTTGAGCGTGACCGTTGCCAGTACCGCCTGACTGGCCTTCGTATGATTTTCGAGTGAGATCGTTGCCAGTGCTCTTGAACTGGCTCTTGTGCGGGTGGCACATAAAATACACCATTTTGAGCGTGGCTGTTGCCAGTACCGCCTGACTGGCCTTCGTGCGGGTGACACGTAAAAGCATCCACTACACTCTCTGAGTGGTTGGCGTTAGGAAGGGCATTCAGCTGTAGAAACTCTGCCAAATTAGATTGGAGCCTGGTGTTGCCATCCGGTTTCACCAGTCCTCAGTCAAATCGTCCAACCCATGCTAGCATGGAAGGCGGATGTTAAACGATGATGATGATTGTGACCAACCACCTCTTTGTTATTTTTTTTATTTAACTGACATCAGTAAATAATATTGCTCAAGAGCTTGGCTTGATTTAATGGACTGTACCTTTTCCAAATGTATGGCCTTGTGCCAATATTAGAAATGATTGTTATTATTAAGGTGGTGAGCTGGCAGAATCGTTAGCATGCCAGGCAAAATGCTGAGCTGCATTTTGTCCATCTTTACATTCCCGCAAATTTCAGGCCTTGTACCTTTAGTAGAAAAGATTATTATTGTGGTGACAAGCTGACAGAATCGTTAATATACTGGGGCAAAATGCGTAGTGGCATTCCACTGTCTTTGTGTTCTGAGTTCAAATTCTGCCAGGGTTGACTTTACCTTTCATTCTTTTGGGGTTGATAAATTAAGTTCCAGTGAAACACTGGGGTCAATTTTATCAGATAGTCACCTCCCCCAAAATTCCAGGCCTTGTGCCTATAGTAGAAAGGATTATTATTAGTATTGTTATAATAATAATAATTAAGACAATGAGCTGGCGGAAATGTTAGCCCATCGAGCAAAATGCTTAGTGACATTTTGCCTGTCTTTGTTTTGAGTTCAAGTTGTGCCAAAATTTGAAACCATTATCAATAATATTAAGACACCAACTTGTTCTTTTTGTACGTACGTATCTGTGGTGTGTCACACTTCAAAGGAAGAAGTGAGTGGCAAAGTGAGAGAGAAAGAAAGAGAGAGAGTGAAAGAGACTGTGAGTGGTGACTGTTTGCTTTGTGTTTTTAAATGTTTCAAAGAGGAAGTGAGAGTGAGAGAGAAAGAGAGAGAGAGAGAGAGAGGGAAAGAGTCATTGAGCGGTGACAGCGTTCGTTTTGTGTTTTGAAATATTTATCACCTTGCAAGAAAAGCAGATACATAGATAGAAACAAAAGTTGATGCATAGTTACATACACACATTGTTAAATTAAAAGGGGGAGAGAGGACGGACACAGAGGAAGTGAGAGAGACAGTAGATGCATAGATGGAAAGAAAAGTTGATACATAGATAAGCGCATGAGTGGCTGTGTGGTAAATAGCTTGCTTACCAACCACATGGTTCCGGGTTCAGTCCCACTGCGTGGCACCTTGGCCAAGTGTCTTCTACTATAGCCTCGGGCCGACCAAAGCCTTGTGAGTGGATTTGGGAGACGGAAACTGAAAGAAGCCCATCGTCTATATATGTGTGTGTGTGTGTGCGTTTGTGTCTGTCCTCCCCAACATCACTTGACAATCGATGCTGGTGTGTTTATGTCCCTGTAACTTAGCGGTTCGGCAAAAGAGACCGATAGAATAAGTACTAGGCTTACAAAGAATAAGTCTTGGTGTCGATTTGCTCGACTAAAGGCGGTGCTCCAGCATGGCCACAGTCAAATGACTGAAACAAGTAAAAGAATATAGATACATTGTTAAATTAGACGAATAACTACAGCAAATATTGGATGTCACTTTCAGTTTTCATTACCACACAAGGATAAAATAACTCACAAGTGGCTGAGTACTCCACAGACATGCATACCATTAATGTAGTTCTCAGGGAGATTCAGTGTCACACAAAATATAAGGCTGGCCCCTTTGAATTACAGCTACAGCTCATTTCGGCCAGCTAGGTGGACTAACGCAAGAGAAACCTTCAAATGGTTGGAAGAAAACGGAAAAAGATCCTACACAGGGGTAGGAAAATCTTTTAGTTGTTAGGGTCGCTATGCATGTTAATCTGGTCTTAACAGCAGCATTTGTGGGTCTCACAGATCTGGAGGCCAAGTCCCAGATAAACACCGACGCACAGGCTGTTGTCAGACTGAGCATGAATTGAGGGCAAATACACAACAGAATAGCAATTATTTCGTCTTAGCTTCCAGTGCTTACACTCAGCACATGAATTTTTTGTCTTACTATATGGAACATTTCCTTTCTTTCACTCTTTTTAAAAAATGGCACTGTCGGTTATAACAATGAGGTTCCTGTTTATCTGATCAACGGAACAGTCTGCTGGTAAAATTAACGCACATGTGGCCGAGTGCTTCACAGACATGCATACCATAAGGTAGTGGAAGATTCAGCCTCACACAGAATGTGACAAAGCTGGCCCCTTTGAATTACAGCTACAACTCATTTTTGCTAGCTGAGTGGACTGCAGGAAGGTGAAGTAGAGTACCTTGTTCAAGAATACTGCAGGGAATTGTACTCGTGACTTGACGATTGTGGGCCGAATACTCCTAACCACTGAGCCATGCAACTTCACTCTCTTAACTGTAGAGAAAAGGAGTGAAGTGATAGAGACAGAGAAAGGAAAGCCTCAGTCATTTACAATAATTAGATGGGAATACGATCAATCTTTTCTAGCTGCTTTACTTTTAACAATGAAGAAGGAAAGAAATTTAGTAACGAATAGAGGGAAAATTTTTCAGGTGTTTACATTTTTATTCTGGGATTTCTAGAATGACCGAGTGTTAGTTCTCTCTCCCCCCCCCCCCCCAGTACTTATTCGCCTTCTTTGATAGTTTTTCATGTCTTAGTTGGGGTGGAAAGACCATTTTTTTTTTCTTTTCAGGCATGTTTAACGTTTTCTCTACAAACAAGTTCCCCTCCCTTCCTTCTTTTTTTTTTTTTTGCATACAAAAACTAATGCAAATTTCCAATGGGGTACAGCTGTGAAAAGAGTCCAGAAAAATGGGTAATACCACTACAAAATGGGTGGGGAGAAAAGTTGCCAACAGGTGGCTCCACAAAATTCAACTCTATACTTTAAAGAATGTCTTCTACTACAGCCTTGGGCCAACCAAAGCCTTGTGAGTGAATTTGGTAGATGGAAACTGAAAGAAGCCTGTCATATATATATTTATGTGTTTGTGTCTGTTTGTCCCCCCACCACCGTCTCTTGACAACTGATGTTGGTGTGTTTGCATCCCCATAACTTAGCTGTTCAACAGAAGAGACTGATAGAATAAGCACTAGGCTTACAGGGAATAAACCCAGGGGCCAATATCTTCGACTAAAGGGCGATGCTCCAGCATGTCCACTGTCAAATGACAGAAACAAGTAAAAGAATACCAGAACAACATTCCGTACCACTAAACCAAGAAGGTTCTTTGAATAAGTACGATGTATTTTAAGGTTAAATAGTAATTCTGTTTACGTTTGCATAACTGAGATATTTTGGTTGGATTATATGGTTATCGGCTTTACACTTCTTTCTATATTCTGTAATTGCCACAATAGAGAAACATTTCTCATGGCACCAGAATACAATTTACAGATGCTTACATTTTTTATGTTTTCTGTGAATTCTTCATGTGTCCAGCTAATTATTATTACTATTACTACTATTAAGGCAGTGAGCTGGCAGAATCGTTAGCACACCGGGCAAAATGCTTAGTGGAATTTGAACCCAGATTGTGAAGATGGATGAAATACTGCTGAGGTCAGCTTTGCCTGTCATCCCTGTGGGGTCGATAAATTAAGTACTAGTTGATGTAATCCCTAATTTCAGGCCTTGTGCTTTTAGTAGAAAGGATTATTATTATTATTTTGCTTCATGGTATTGGTGTTGTGTGTGATTTAATTATGGTTCCTATTGCCCCAAAATGAGGATCATTTTGCATTTTCTCTGTTTATATTTATTCATTTATTTTTATTTGCTCTTCATATCCAATTTTACTTAGTATTGAGAATGCTTTGTGGTATTTGTCCTGGCTCTTTACTTTCTCAGTTCAAATCCTGCTGAGGTCAGCATTGCCTTTCAGCCTTTCAAGATTGATAAAATAAGTACCATTCAAGTACTTGACTTGCCCCTCCCTCAAATTGCTGGCTTTGTGCTAAAATTAGAAAGAGTAATTTTTTATTCTCAAGCTGAAGGTGGCGAGCTGGCAGAAGCATATTGCTTAACAAGTTTTTGTCTGGTTTTTATGTTCTGAGTTCAAATTCCACTGAGGTCAACTTTGCTTTTCATTCTTTCAGGGTTGATAAAAATAAGTACCAGTTGAGCACTGGGGTCAATGCTATTGAGTTCCTCCTCCCCACAAATTTTAGGTCTTGTGCCTGTAATAGAATTATTATTAGAGCAGTATATTAGTAAAACTGGTTGTGTTGATTTAGTAATGATGCAGGCATGGCTGTGTAAGAAACATGCTTCCCAACTACATGGTTCCGGGTTCAGTCCCACTGCATGACACCTTGGGCAAGTGGTTTTTACTCTAGCCTCAGGCTGATCAAAGCTTTGCGAGTGGATTTGGTAGACAGAAACCGAAAGAAACCCGTGTGTGTGTATGTATGTATGTGTATATATATATATATATATATATATATATATATATTGTGTGTGTTTGTGTCTGTTTGTCCACCTCTCCATCAATGGTTGACAACTGATGTTGGTGTGTTTATGTCTCCATAACGTAGCGGTTTGACAAAAAAGAATAAAACTGATAAAATAAGTAGTAGGCTTAAAAAATAAGTCCTGGTGTTGATTTATTTCAGTTAAAAAAAATCCCTTCAAGGTGGTACTCCTGCATGGCCGTAGTCAAATGTCTGAAATAAGTAAAAGGATAAAAGAGTATCTTCCAAAATCTGCAGCAGTGAAACCTAAATTTGAAATTAATTATCATCAGTGCTGTCATGTCATCACCAGATACCTTTTCTTGGGTCCAACTGTAATATTACATTGTTATCAGTAATGTGTGTTAATTCCCTCTCGGCTGACTTTATGAAACTATATAATACAGCTGGCTTTTATTGGGTCAAATATTTGTACTATACTCTCTTTATCCAATTGTCATTCTTTATCTTGGTAATCTCTCAGCTCCCACCTCTGACCTTTCTTCCCAGTGAGAGAGGGAGCTCTGTTTGTCAACCGTTGCTTATAAACTTTGACTTCTTTTTCTTGTTTTCTTAGTTTTTTTTTCCTTTTCAGCTTGCATCACACTTCACATACCTTGAAGTGTTTTGATATTTAAGGAAGCCTTTGTTCTTTACTTGCTTAATATAGCTCCACTCTGAAGACAATGCGTAGCTTTTTCTTGCAGCTTCTCTTTTGGCATTTTTCTTTCTTCAAGAGGAAATGGATTAACAAAATCCTCAAAGAAGTGAATAAAATGACCTTTGTTATTTGGATACGTTTCTTTATTAAAATTCTGCTGAAGTCACCTGATATGTCTCTTTCTGATGGATAATAAAAGAAAGAACTGTTCAACTATTGGTTCAGTTAAATTGTCTTCTCCCACCCACAAAACCCGAAACCCATTATCAGTGCTAGATATTTCTGTTATGGCTCTCACTGTCTGATATTCATGCTGAACAGAATGATAAATATATTTACCCAACTGAAGAGTCACTATGTTGGAGCACAGCCTAGAAACAACAGCCAAATCATACCTCACTTTAGATTATATAGTTGTTGGTATATTGTCTGAATAAAGACAGTGTGATCATTGCTCTACTTGAGAGTTACTACACAGTTTTTCCCATTTTGTGAAATCTTTGTTTAATTGTCTACATCAGCCAAGTAAGATCGTTGCCAGTGCCCCTGGACTGGTTCTTGTGCGGGTGGCACATGAAATGCACCATTTTGAGCGTGGCCGTTGCCAGTACCGCCTGACTGGCTCCTGTAGGATTTTCGAGCGAGATCGTTGCCAGCGCCCCTGGACTGGCTTGTGCGGGTGGCACATAAAAGACACCATTTCGAGCGTGGCCGTTTTCGTGCGGGTGACACGTAAAAGCATCCACTACACTCTCTGAGTGGTTGGCGTTAGGAAGGGCATCCAGCTGTAGAAACTCTGCCAAATCAGACTGGAGCCTGGTGTTGCCATCCGGTTTCACCAGTCCTCAGTCAAATCGTCCAACCCATGCTAGCATGGAAAGCGGACGTTAAACGATGATGATGATGATGATTACTTAATAAATACCTTTTTATTGTTTGCTTTTAAGGTAAGTGAATGAAATTCTGCTTTATATAGCAGCTAAAAAAAAAACAAAAAAACTATAGAATAGCTGTATTAGCTTAGTAGTTGCTAACATAATTGATGCTGTCAGCTAAGAAATTTTAATCAAAATTTGTGATGAGAACATTCATTTTCTAAATGACTAATTCTTTAGTTTCTGTTAAGTCAAGAAGAGCCCTAGTTGACCATACAATATTCAAGGTTGTTCCATCTCTAATCATATTGTTTTCTTTAAAGATAGTAGCATATAATTGAAATGAGATTTAACTGCTATTTCTAGCAGGTCGTAATGACCACCTGCCCTCAATTTTTAGAAATCATATCATTAGTTCTAATATACCATGAATATCTTTTGAAGTCACTTGCTCTACATTCTTTGACCATTAATTTGCAAGATTGTTTTGATATCGATTTGAATAAAAAAAAATAAATTGTCTTCTGAATTGAAAAGGTCATTATGAAACACTGCCCTATTTAACAGTGTGCACACCACCAATATGCTTACTGTTAGTTTTTTCCGGAAAACAGTAGACTGATATGAAGAAAGATTTAGTTGCTGTTTCTAACTATTTGAGTGAAACCGACTTATTGCCTCGAGACTTTCTTGTTGATCAGTGCAAGATTACTATAAATTGACATTAAGATGCTATATTCAATTTGCAGGGACTAACATTTTGTGTTGGTTTGTAATTTATGACTGCATTTAATGGAACGTGATCTAGAGATTTGGTGTTGAGGCGGGGCTAATATATTGCTGTAGATGATCATAAAGAAGATTAAAAAGTTTATTAGTCATTCTGACCTTGCTCTCTTCTTATCAATTTAGGTCAGCGATTTTTAAACCTTTTCTGATCCATGGCACACTGAATAAGGCACCAAAAGTATTATGGCACACTAACAACATTATAAAAGTTATACATGCCCGCGCGCACACACATACACACCTTCATCTTTTACATTATTCAATCATTAGACTGCAGCCATGCTGGAGTACTGGCTTGAAGGGTTTTAGTCGAACGAATTAACCCTGGTTCTTTTGTATCTATCTATCTATCTATCCATCCAAGGTGCATATGATATTTGAGGACAAATTTATGTTTATAAGAAACATATATATAATGACAGATAACGTATCAAAAAATGCTATGAGGATAAAAATAAACCTTTTCTATAATGTTATTCAATAAAGCCACCTTCAGCTTCAACAACTGCTTCTATATGAGATCTAAATCATCTACATGCTCGAATCAGTTGGTCCTGGTTCATTTTGGACATTACTCCGATTATGGCAGCTTTCAATGTGATCATGAATATTTTCTATCTGTCTATCTGATGATGATGAAAATTCCTGTGTTATAGTGCAGTCTTACTGAAACATATATGGCCTTCCATTGCATACACTGTCTATCTATCCAGGGCTTAACAATTATTTCCAGGACCTCAATATAGGCGGCGGAAAGAAGTAAGGAGGCATCACATGTCCTTCATTGCTGACAACCCCTAAAATCATGACAGTTGCAGGAAATTTTGTATGCATAACACTTGGAACTTCAGAAGGCTCTGCACATAACCATCTGTCATTTCTTCTGTTAACTTTTTGATCTTGGTTTACGTTTTTCTCGTTTGAGAAAAACTAAATTAAATCTTCTGCTGCTGGATTTTTCAGTTTGTTTAAGAACCTTTTAGATCTGATGTGGTGATTTTCTTTTGCTTTTTCTGACAAACTGATCTTTCCTCATCATATAAGACTTATATCTGATGTCTTCATGGGCAGCATTTCTGACTGTTCCTCCTGACACATGGAGATCTTTTGCAATTGACCTCATTGACTTACTGGGATTGTAATAAATGGTGTGTTGAACTTGCTGGATAAATTCAGGTGTTCTGATAATTTCAGAGCATTTATAATGCTTTTTATGCTTTGATACTGGTGATATGTTTCCATCTTCAGTCTCTAGCTCCTTACAAACTTTGTTTATGTCCTCAGATACCTTATGCACCCTATGTATGTATGTATGTATATATATATATATATATATAAAAGAATTTCTAACTTCCGGTCAGCCATTGTTATGATCAGCCATTATTATGATTGACCGTTGACTGGACACTATTCAATTTTTTTTCTCCGTGTTTTTCTCCTTGTCTCCGTATTCTTTCTGTTGAAGAGCGTAGCTCGAAACGTCAAAGACTTTCCGTATTCCCGAGCGTCATACTAATACATCCTTTTGTTATTTACACCACCTATCCTCGTCTGTTGTTGTTTTTTCGTATATTCTCCCATATATATATATATATATATATATATATATATATATATATATATATATATATATATATATATACATACACAGATTAAAGCCTGGTACTTATGCTGAACCACTAAGTTACAGAGACGTAAACCAGCCAATACCTGTTGTCAGTGGTGCTGGGGTCAAACACAAAGACACGTATCACATATATAGGTATGGTGATGCAAGCAGGAAAAATAGAACTGAAAATATTTGTGTGAATGTCTCGTTGGCTGATGGCCCAACAAAAGTACTTTGATATTTTGCTTCATTTCTATCACTTTGCAGCATCAATTTGTACTAGACAGTATTAGGGTTGATGTAATCAACAAAGCGTTTATGGTTGGTGCTCCACCTTGGCTGCAGTGCTAAGACTGAAAAGTGTGCTTGTGTGTGTACGCACGTGTCTAAAACATACCAACTTTTTTTTCCCGTTAGGAAATATTTCCTTGCCAGCCAGAAATTCCATGCACACACTTGAGTAAAAGTATGCTCCATTTATTTATAACCGGATAGCCGTTGAATGTAATTTGAATACATGAATATGAAGAATTATATGGCATTGTTTGAATACTACAACTGTATTAATAGATACACTACAAAGTAATAATACTGCTCCCATCATCATAGACACAGAAGCGAAAGCAAGCAAGCAAGCCAGCCAGCCAGCCTACTGTTTGACAGTCACCGCTAAATACATTCTATCTCTATCCAAACTCGCCCTTCGCGTCTTCTTTCATCGTCCTTTCTATCTCTCTCCTCTTATGCCCTGCAATATTCAGTGCCACTAGCCCCTACAATCCTTCTTTCCCAATACGTCGATCCTCTGGAATTCCGTTCCTATCCCCATTTTCCGCATATGTCGAGTTGCAGCTGTACATAACTGACTATTGATTACATCCATCTGACCAGTCGGACGGATGAGAGGGATTGTAGTTAAATCGCTGGCAGTATTTCTCTTGATTCAAACACTCTATCCAGGAAGTAGAACAAGGACTATATAGCAGAATTTCTAATACTTAGTTTTATCGACCAAAAACTATATCTGATTGAAATCGTGTTGGGGATAGAGTATCTACTCCTTTTACAATGAAAGTGTAAAAATAACCAGCTATCCGAATATTGCTTGGCTCGTATGTGATATTCTTTTGTTTCAGTCATTTGACAGCGGCCATGCTGGAGCACTGCCTTGAAGGGTTTTAGTCGAACAAATCGACCCCAGGACTTTTTTTTTTAAAGCCTAGTACCTGCTCTATCGGCCTCTTTTGTCGAGCCGCTAAGTTAGGGGGACGCAAACTCAACAACGCAGGCTGTTAAGCGGTGATGGACACACACACACACATACACGACGGGCTTCTTTTTGTTTCCGTCTACCGAATCCACTCACAAGGCTTTGATCAATAATTGAAACTAAGATGGATCAAATACTTCCTCAACATAGAAAAGTGTGAGTATCAAAATGATACTTTACCAGTGGAATATTGACTTTGTGATGTGTGATTGTTTGAAAAAAATCATCCAGTCATATTTCTTGACGTAACAGGAATCCATAGATACGCAATGGTTCCAGGTTCCGGCGAGATAGTGAAAGGTACAAAATTGACACTGAACATGTTTGGCGCTCGATTCGCAGGCAGTCAGTCAGTTATCTGAAATCTGATACTGTGCAAGAGCACCTTACACTCTAATTCACTGTTCATTGTACAGAACTATTTCAGCTGAAGAGAACATGATTTATAATCCCCGCCCTCCCTAATGGTAAATGAGAAAAACCAAAGACAATAACTTTTTGTTAAGCCCATTGGAGACATTGATTAAAAATAAATGTTTGCTTAATATACAATTAATTCTAAATCACGAAATATTGACATCTAGAATAACAGAAAACGCAAAGCTAACCCACTTTTAACATTGAACATGTATTCATTATCGATCTCCAATGGTGCAAATATATGTTGGTCTCTCTCTTTTTTTTTTTCTTGCTTTATGAAAATGCCTTTTACTCTAAAATGTAGTTTTGTTTGATCAGACTGCTGATAATACTTTTAACAGCGAGTAAAGTGGCGTTCATTACACTGTATCTTTATTTCTTATTTATTACAGGCCATTTATTTACACACATACACACACACTGCATTAAAGACCTCCCCAGACAGGAAAATTCGCAACGGCTTTACAAGTCTGGTTGTCATTACTTGGGAAGTGTGTGTATGTGTGTGCATACACACACACACACCACTTATTTTCAGACAAGCTTTATTTTTGCAGACATACAATGTCATATTGTTACCGTAAATGATAATGACTTAGTTGATCGTGTTTATATATATATATATTTCGTCATTACAAATTTAAAGCCTAAATATCTCAATGGAAGTAAAGTTTAAAATGTTTCCAGAAGAGAACTTTCAAGAAAATCGCATACATGCATTTTAAAGGCTTTGAAGTGTTCTACATTGCTTCGAGTGGTGTTGCAAGTTTTAAGCAATGCAACCCTCTTCCGTTTCTTTAAGTGCTCCGCAATATAGATGTTTTGCCCTAAACACTCGTCAAACTGCTTTACCATTGATCTCTATTCATGGCAAGATCACAGCATCATTAAATCTAATGTTACATCTGACCATACTTTGATTAAACTTGTAAAATGTGTCCTCCATAAAGTTACTGCCAACAAAATAAAGACCTGCATCCTTATCGTTTTCATTCATAAGAAACGTCAGTTGTATATTTGGTTTTCTCAGGACGTACCCAGTTGATCTTTCTGAACGCCAATTACAACCAATTACAAAAGTTGTATTTTAAAGTAGTTTGTCGAATTGGGCGCAGAAAAATTGGTCATAGTGATCGTTGACAAGAAAATGGGTCAGATACCACGTTAAAATAATCCTAGTGCTTTATCGATTTACATATTGATTCATCATATAGACGATGCAAAAACTCTTTAATATACCTTATCAAATCTCAGATATTCTTAATATAACCAATCATTTGGTGCATATGTTGGTTCTACTTTACTGCATATTTTGCCGTCTCTATAGTCATAAAGGTTTTCTTCAGACAAACAATATAGTTGTTTGTGATTTTTGTTTTGAGAACATTTGGTCTCTGTGTTTGTGAATGACATTGTTTATTTAAATGTCGATTGTGTGACATGGTAATACAGACAGATATTTCTAGAAGAAATTAATTCACAAATAATAGATCTCCGCTCTACCAAGTGGACAACTATTTTTGACCGTAACACAGTGAAGGTGGTTGGCATAGTTTGCTCCTTATCTCCGAAGAGGACTGAAGGCGGAAACTTAAAACTCCCGTTTCCCTCAGCCTTGGATTGTGGCCTTGGTGGGTTTAGTGAAACAAATCGATCCCAGTACTTATTCTTTAAAGCCTGGTATTCTGTCAGGCTCTTTTTCCTAATTACCACGTTACGAAGACATAAACAAGCCCAAAGCAGTTGTCAAGCGGTGAGATGGGGGACAAACAAACAAACACAATACCCCCCCCCCCACACGTGTATATACGACAGGCTTCCACACAATTTCCATATACCAAATTCATTCACAAGACATTGACCGGCCTAAGACTAGTAGAAGACATTTGACCAAGGTGCTACTCAGTGGTATTGAACCTGAGACCATGTGGTTGCAAAACGAGCTTCTTAACCACGATTATGACTTTGTATTTGTTGTTTATTGATCATCTCTACTGAACGCGTTAGGTCTATTCGTGATACTTGTGTGCATTTTAGATCTATACATCTATAAGAGATTCTGTCTTAAAACGAATACCACTGTGGGTTTTTTTTTTTTTTTACAGTATATCTATGTTAAGTAAGCTATGCAGAATGCTATTCTGAACTAATACTTCTTCTGTGGCTAATAACGAATTTTTATCCATGTATATTTGTTTGCTAGTTTTACGTACTTTCTGCTCATTCTTGTAATACTCAGAGTTCCAAAGGTCTTACTGAGAGTACGAATGCAAATCCTCGTCTTCCAACCTCCACTGGTAAACACCTCGTTCTCCACCCATTCATGTTGCATTCTTTCAGTTTCCTTTTGTACTTAGCTCTCCTTCTCTTGAGCCTGCTTCATCCTCTATTACCAGGTTACAGTTAATTCCAATAGGATTAGCTTCCTTCTTGCCTAGGTAACTAACATGACACTGCTCTCAACAAAGTTTGGGTATTGTGTAGTTTTTAAACATTTGTATTCGGGATTCTACTTTTATCTAAGCAAATTCTTGACTTTAACACACGACAGTAATAAATCACTTTCTATGTTTCTAATATTCAATATTTCATTTACGTATTTCCTTAGCATGAACATGTTGGTTCTGCAAATACAAATATCTGTCAGTTATTTGTTAAGTTACATAAGGCCAGTTCATCGTATCATATTGCCGGTGCTTCGTAGTATACTTGAAGAAGATAATGACGCTGGCAATCTAGGTGTAAATAGAAACCACCAGAGAGCATAATTTTGTAGCGTTGTGTAGGTTTTGAGCCCTTTTCTGAAACGTAAAGTACCTTTTGACTACAGCAAGCACGTGTATATAAAATGGCTGTCCTTTGCGATCCGTACATCCTCCGTTAATTTACTGGTACAATTCATCGTTACCAATGAAAATAAATGTTTAGCTGAAAGCTATTTCGTAGATCACGTAGATGCAACAACCTGGGTGCCATTTATATAGGGCTGTACAGCAAGTGAGACAAAATTAAGACCTTTTGATTTTCAGTTATTGTAGTTGGTGTTTCAGGAAAAAGTGTGAATGTAGCAGTTTCTATATTCTAATGTACATACTTATATCATTACAAGCTATGACAGTATTCTCTTGACAGAAATTAGATATCTTGTGATGACAAATACCAAATTGGTTTTAGATAAATGGTAAGCTGAAGGACCAGTTCAGGTTCCTATCCAATTAATACTTATAAACTTATCAAGCTTGAGTAGAAAGCCAACACTTACTAGTTTCTTTGGGTTCTGTTTCCTCGTAGGGTTGTCGAATAAGTATATGTTGAATCTATTCTGATTTAGAGTTATCCAGGTTTTACTGGTTTTTAGCGTAAGGACCTTAAAAAAAAAGCCTTAGTAAAATCATTTTCCATTCTAAGTATATACAATATTATCCAATCATGTATTTAATCTATGTAGGTAGAATTATGCCTAACAATCTGGTTGATAGATCTGCGATGCGTAGCACTGTTAAAGAACTTGGGGAGGGGGAAACCTCACAATACATAAATGATTGGGTATTGCACTGTAATAAATACTGCCATACAATGCTTGTGTCATGTACAGTGAACGAGGCAGTTTGAATACGCTTCGTTTAATATGTAGTGGCGCGTGTGGCCACCATCTTGGGAAGTGCCATTGCGCATGTGCAAGGGACTAGCCGTCAGCGGAAGTACCCGAGCACGCATGCGCAATGCAACAGGTCGAGAGAAAGCAATAGCGTTCTCCTTCTTTTCTCTCTAGCAGCGGTGGCGACAACACGCAATCTTTTTTCTATCCAGCAGCGGTGGTGACAACACGTATGTCTCAACTCGACCCCAACATGTGGTCGAATCTTCCTTTGGTATTCTAGCGGCGTGCCTGTTCACCCAGGAACGAAACGGCTCTACACCAACCTAGAATAAATTATTGATCTGTTGTTACCGTTATCCCTCGTGTTGTTGTATTTCTGAATTTTAATGATTAATATAAGAACTGGGGAGAGATGGCTGAGCCATCATATCTCATCCAATTCTTATAAATAGCTGCCCTAAAAGTTTTGTTGTGCACAGAAACTCCCATTATATCTTGCTTATGTAGGCTGACAATTGTGTTTTGACATGATGACAAAAGAAGCATGTTCAATAGTATTGGTTTACTACTTCAGTCTTGAAAGTATTCCACTTAAAATGATATTTATCTCGGTGGGCTTTGCTACTGCGAGCTACTTAGTTATGTCACCGAACTAGAGTAAATTCTATTGTGTTAATCAAGTTTACACGTGTTTGGTACTGTTCAGAACTTATCGTGATTAGTGTGGGAGTTTAAAAAATACTTAATGGCTAATACAAAAGATTAAGTTTCGACTATTAACATCCGATTTATTGTCGAACATAGCCACCATAATCTTTATCACCTTCTCCGCCACCACCACAGTTTTCATGTCGATAAAACATGTACTCCTCATGTTGTGATGTATTTGATCAAAAATTAGGATGTGGCCGTTTTACTTGGAAATCATTTATTCATATAAATGCAGTTGCCTCCCTTGCATCAATTTCGTTTTGTTGTGGAAGTTCAACACCTGGTGTGATATCACTTTTACTACTGTTACTACCACCACATTAGTTTTCCTGCGATGATATAACGCACTAAAGTATTTTTTTGGTGGACATTGGAATTAGACACTGAGGGAAAATGGTTGTAACTTTTTTATTTTTTAAGTTAGGCGATTTTCGTTTTCGATAATGTATTCTATATGTCCCGGTCATGCGATTCCCCCTAAAAAAAATTTCTGAGAACCCCCACCCACCCACGGGGGGCGGGGGGATTTTCATTTTTGACATTGTGTTCTACATGTCCAGGTCGTACGAGTAGCCTTCTCGCAACTTAGATGTGAAAATGAACGGCTTCAATTTATATTGAAACAGATAAAGGATCACATGTGGAGTCCCCACCACGAAACTTGATATGCTGGAAATAACAGCTAAACGCGGACAATCCAAATCTTGCATTTACTCAGAAAGTTGAACTGCGAGTTTCACGCTTTTTACCAGAGAACATATATTCGAAAACGAAAAATACAAAATTAAAAAAAAAAAAAAAGAAAGCAAATTCGAAAGCAAAAAAAACTGTAACCTTTACCTTTCTGAAATCACTGTGGATATATTTCGGCTATGTGCTTAATAAATGTTTGAAAGTTCTCCCACAAATTCTCACACTTCATATCGTAATAATTGCGGTACATTGCCTCATCAATATGTGACCATTTCATGTTACCGCATGATCCACTTTTATATTTCAGCCTACGTTTTATTCGTGACCAAAATGCCTCTACGCTATTCGTACAAACCCCACTAACGGGATCAACAAAATTCTGTGAAATTCTGAGTAAATGCAAGATTTGGATTGTCCGCGTTTAGCTGTTATTTCTAGCATATCAAGTTTCGTGGTGGGGACTCCACATGTGATCCTTTTTCTGTTTCAATATAAATTGAAGCCGTTCATTTTCACATTTAAGTTGCGAGAAGGCTACTCGTACGACCTGGACATGTAGAACACAATGAAAATCCCCCCCCCCCCCCCCCCTCGAGGGTGGGTGGGGGGCGAAATCGCAAAAAAATTTTTTAGTGGGAATCGCATGACCGGGACATATAGAACACATTATCGAAAACGAAAATCGCCTAACTTAAAAAATAAAAAAGTTACAGCCATTTTCCCTCAGTGTCTAATTTCAATGTCCACCATTTTTTTTTATTCCTTAGCCATTTGTGCCGCTTTCACATCAAACTAAATACCTTTCACCGATGGAATCTCGTAGTGGTCACTCGACTTGTAGAAATAGTCAGATATCTCAAATAATCTTTCGCTGATTTTTAAAAAGAGAAATACATTAGATATCGTGATCTGATATAAGCTGTTTGAAAGTGGAGTGTCAGAACGCCTTTCATTATAGATCTGATCTGGTTTTAACCCTTTGGATACCAACTCGCCTTAGACTGCTCTTGTTTGTAAGGTACAAACTTATTGTAAAGTGAAATAAATTAAAACCTTCCATCAATATTTTATGTTCCAAACATCAGATTAATAAGGACAGGGGTATTAGTAATTTTTCGTTATTTTCAAAATTTATTGAAACAAGGATACTGTATTATAACAAGAAATATGGTGACAAAAGGGGCAATCTACTATACCTGCCTTTCTTTTAAACATTGTCAATGAAATTATAAAGCTGTAGATCAGACATTTTTCTTTTTCAAATGTTATATAACTTTCTATCTATTTTTTCAGTGATAGTTTGATTCCTTGTGACAATTAGTCTATTTTTGTATCATTCAGTCACATTCAAGATGAATTTGTCTCTGGATTAAGAAATTTATACTTTCCAAAGTTCAGTCACTTATAAATAAAAAAAAAATAAGGTAATGAATTAGACTAGAGCTCTGTGTTAAGTTTAATATCTCGGTTTTCTGTGTCTAAATTCCTTTGGTGATTGCCCTTATGTTCACTGGGGATTTTCAATATAACTACCATTAATATGCATCAGAATTACTTCAGCTGTTCATGTTGACCCCATACAAAACTAGCTATGTACCACAGAAAAGTTATTCAAACCCTGTAATTTTTACAGAATATCACACATTTTAGTAATTCTTAAGTTTATCTGCTTCTATTTTTTTTTTCTGTTAGCCAATACCAAGCATGATTTCATTTGGTTACTGGTAATGATTTGAGGTTTGCAGTGAAGAATATGTATGTTATTGCTGATGCTTGATTTAATTTTTTTCTTTTTGGAATTTATTTTTATAATTTATTTTTATAATTTATTTTGGAAAATTAATATCAAAAACAAATTATTCTCTGCTGATGAAGGGAAGTAACCCAGAAATCGCGATACACAGATATTGTTTTGAGCTGAGTTGGAGATGCTAGATTCCCTTGTTCGAAAATGTAAGGACACAGATTGTGTTGTATAGCCAGCTGGAGACGATGTCTGCTGGGGCTAAATTACAGCAACATTAGTCCTAAGCAAGGACTGCCATGTTCTTCCTTCAACTGCCGGCCAACAATTCACATTCTTCCCTGGGTAAATAGTTAGCAATGAGTTCACTGTGCAGGTAGGTGTCCATCAAGACTTAGTTGTCACTACCGCCTGCTTATTTTAGTTTTCTAAGATGTGATAGGTGTTTGAGACAGGTTGTTCATAGGTACTTCTGTAGTCCATTGACCTAATTGAAATCAGTTGAAGAGCAAGAAAGTTCCTGTTGCATAAGCAGGAATTAAGAAGTGCAAAGGTCAATTAGCAAAGACGAAAATTTTGATAAGATATCAGAACTTTTCTGCCACCTAGGAAGTAGTTATACTTGATATGTAGAAAAAGAGTATGTAGGAGCCCTACACTAGATGCCTAGTACAAAATATAGATTCACAAAGGTGTAGAGGAAACAAAAATTCAAGTAGGCTGACAGGAGGACTTCATTTGCACCCGAGTAGTTAGCAGTAAGAGCACTCAAGAAATGAAATATTTCAACAACTGAAAAAGCTTGCTAGAAATAGCGAGCTGGCAGAAACGTTAGCACGCCGGGCGAAATGCTTAGCGGTATTTCGTCTTCTGCTACGTTCTGAGTTCAAATTCCGCCGAGGTCGACTTTGCCTTTCATCCTTTCGGGGTCGATTAAATAAGTACCAGTTATGCACTGGGGTCGATATAATCGACTTAATCCATTTGTCTGTCCTTGTTTGTCTCCTCTGTGTGTAGCCCCTTGTGGGTAGTAAAGAAATAAGAAATAGTGAGGTAACTGAGTTAGCAGTTAAGGTGGACATTATGAAAGCAAGGTAGTAACCGGAATAAGGATGAAATGAGAAAACTTAAGGGAACTCTCTTGACTATGTTTACACTGACTGTGGAGTATATGCAGAAGCTGGAAGAAATGAGGTGAGCTTGCTCTGCTGGAAGTGTAATGTCAGCATGCATGACAACCTAACTGGGTCTCATTCCGTTTGCGTGTTGTTAGAACTTTGAATGCTCAATATCTAACCATTTTAGCCTCAGTCAGTATCCGTGACAAATCCCTAAAGTTGCAGATTTATATGACGAAGCTTCAGTAACACTGAAATGCATGAGTTACTTCAATTTCTGTAAGGATGCATATTCTTAGTCTTACTCTACGCTGATTACCAAATATGTGCTGCTTGTACTCTAATACTAAGTCTTACCACTACACCACCTAATGATTGATACTGATATGTAAACAACATAGTGATTGACATACTCTTTGCTCTCTCTCTCTCTCTCTCTCTCTCTCTCTCTTTTTTACTTGTTTCAGTCATTTGACTGTGGCCATGCTGGAGCACCGCCTTTAGTCGAGCAAATCGATCCCATGACTTATTCTTTGGAAGCCTAGTATTTATTCTATCGGTCTCTTTTGCGAACCACTAAGTTACGGGGATGTAAACACACCAGCATCTATTGTCAAGCGATGTTGGGAGGGGGGAACAAACACTGACACACAAACATATACACACACATACATACACTCTCTGAGTGGTTGGCGTTAGGAAGGGCATCCAGCTGTAGAAACTCTGCCAAATTTAGAGTGGAGCCTGGTGTTGCCATCCGGTTTCACCAGTCCTCAGTCGAGTCGTCCAACCCATGCTAGCATGGAAAGCGGACGTTAAATGATGATGATATATATATATATATATATATATATATATATATATATATATATATACTACGGGCTTCTTTCAGTTTCTGTCTACCAAATCCACTCACAAGGCTTTGGTCGGCCTGAGGCTATAGTAGAAGACACTTGCCCAAGGTGCCACACAGTGGGACTGAACACGGAACCATGTGGTTGGTAAGCAAGAAAATGTGTATGGTTCTGATTGCACACTGATGAGATCCAACTATGTTGAAATTGTGATTCTTTGTTTGTTACACTCTTCTCTGTCTCAGATTATAAAGCCAAAATTGTTTTAAAACAGTATCTTAAAATATATAATGTGACACAATGTGAGTATTTTTGTTCTGTTCTGCTGAGAGAAAAAAAGCAGTATCATCTACCTATGGAAAGGTTTGTAACAGTCATTGTATATTGTATATATATTATAATAAATAATGGAATTATTATGGGGGATATCTTGAGTGAAAAAATCTCGGATTTAGTTTTACTGTATAGAAATCTTGGATCCAAGCATTTATGGAAGGAACTAAGTTTGAAACCAAATTATTTTATTATTGACATATCTTGATATTTTTCAATATACTTATATTCTTTTTTTCTCTTTTATTTTTCTTTTGTATAGTACAGTGCAGTAGACAGTAGTCCTATCGGCCAATATATCACACATCCATTTTGGAACTGGATTGTACAGGTAAGTGCTGTTCATGCATGTATATTATATCTTTGGTTATTGATCTTTCTTTCATGGCTTACTTCCAGCTACATGTCTGTGTCAAATTTGAGTTGTCTACCACCAACAAGCCTTTTGTAATGAATCAATTTAAGTGGCTTTCTCATTTTTAAATTAAAAAGAGGTCTCATTTGTTTTTAGTGTTGAGGAATCCCATCTCTGAAAGGTTAGTCTCGGGATGTTAAATAAAATGGCTTTAGCTGACTATAGTTTGATGAAACACAACCAACATAAAGCAGATTTAAAGAGGAAACCTTTCTTGTTAAGGCTGAAATCTCAAACTTTTTGTTGTAATTTCAAAACTTCATTTAATTGTGATTCCCCTCTTCCCACTTTCAATGCAAGCCTCATACTACAAGCTACAAAATTACCTTGTCAAAATGGTACTCCCTACTTAAGTAAGGAGTTGGTACTTAAATTACTGTTGATCTTGTATGTTTTTCCAGGGGTGATAAAATGTGGTTCAGCTTCTATTGAGGCACAATCTGCTGGTTTTTTCTTGAGAATGTCAAAAATTTCAATTTAATTCTTCTTGGAATATGCCACAGTATATTTCTATTACTTTTACAAGTGTCCTTAGAACCTTATATATATATATATATATATGATCTTTCTTGGGTTACAGGGAGGTTCAGTGAGTTACTGTAGTGGAGGTTTGTTCAACTGATGCAATTATGGAAAAAGTAGTGTAAAATGATGATTAATCTTCTGTTGATTTCTTCAAGGCTAACTTGGAGCTTCAGAAAAAAACAAAAAACAAAAAAATCTCATAACTTTATTGTATAAATACAATATTCATCATTTAAAGGATTGAGTATTTCTTTTGATTAATAAGATGAACACTTTGACATTTCTTTTATTCCTGGTAAGTAATAATGGGACTTACTTCATCAAACCTCAGAAAGATGAAAATTAAATTTGATATAAATCCTGTCGTGAGAAATGTTTGGTTACTTCAGTTGATTTTTAAGGGTATCGAGGCCACAGAAACTACGCCAAACACTCACTGGTGAATGATACATTTCTTGAGTCCATCAGATCTTGTCAAACCATCCAACCCATGCCAGCATAGAACTTGGACATTAAACAATGGTTATGATGATGATACAAACTGCAAATAAGTTACAATGAATAAATATTTATTCAACATCATCATCATCATTTTAAAACGAGTAACTCCCCAACGCATTTATAACTATACAACTGTTTTATATTTCATATATTTCATCCGTAAAAAGCAACTTTTCTGAATTTCTTTCTTTTCTTTTTCGTCTAGTTTCTTCCATTATGGCTGGCTCCAAATCTACTCACCCTAGTTGGTTTTCTACTACTTCTAGTAAGTTATGTTATAATGACTTACTACGATGTACAATTTTATGCATCCAGTCTTGACAATCCTGAATATCCACCAATACCAAATTGGGTGTGGTTAGTTTGTGCCTTGAATAATTTTATTGCTCACACTCTTGGTAAGTAAGTGATGGTTTGTTATATTTTGGTTAATGAATCTCATTGCACTTTAATTTGTTTAATCTAAACGTTTAATGTCTTGGATGTGTTACTGCTTATAAAATTTGGTTTTATGTTTAGATATGAAAAATATTTACATCTATGCTTCCATATGGTTGGTTTGGTCTCCAATCATCATCAATGGTTGTAATTATGTATATGTATTTAGACCCTGACTGGATTTGAACTGGGAAGCTTTATTTTAAAGCTATGTTTGTGTTACAACAATACCATTCTCAGTATGTGATCAGTATTCTAATGTAGGATTCATTTGAGCTTTGTAAAAGCCCAGTGTTTGATGAGGGCTAAAGATCTTCATTCTCTCAACACATAACTAGATTTTGGGACACACCTGAGTTGACAATGGTTTTGAGTATTTTGTCAGTTCAATACAATTGATGGTATGATAAAAAATATTTCAGTCTGAGAGATAAGATACAGATAGGAACTATAGACAAATTTAGTGAGAAGGCTTCAGACCAGACACGTTTCGCTAATGTCAAAAATATTAGCTATAATTTTGTTGAGATTCTGAAGGTTGAGAGACCAGTGGTAAGTGATATGGGAAAGCAAATAAGTAGTAAACTTCACTTTACTGAAACTGTACTGGTAGTTATTAAAATGTAGATGGGATTGAAGAAGGTGGAAGTGAATGTACAAGGTTGGTAGTTTGCAGGATCTTTGAAATGGAACTTACCCCAGTGTTTCTATAGATTCATATGAAGGAGGAGAGTATATGTTACCCCCACAACAGTCTATTGAAACCAATGTGAAGTACATTTGTTGCTGAGGTTAGTCTTAGTTCTCTATATGTTTTTCATACTGAAGGATTTGTTGGGAAATATTTCCCCATGTTATTTTTAATTACCAAATCAGTAAATTTTCTTAGTTTTTTTTTAATCTTTAAAGAGAGGTGCAAGAGCTGGGACATGAATAGATGACTAGGGAGAGATGAACATGTAAAATGAGAGTTTAAGCTGATCATAACAGGACAAGTCTATTGTAAAATAATTAGTATAGGTATTATAGAATTAGTTTGTAATTTCCCACACTTGTTAATACAAATAGTTAGTAGCTTTTCATCACAACAATGTAATGTAAGTGGTTGTAATGCAGTCGGGTTTATAGAAGTTTAAACAGTTTTCATTCTTCAAAATAAATGAGGATCAGTTTTTGGTTAGTATATGTTGTTCTATTATTACAGTTTTTTAGGTAAAATTCCACTGAGTTTAACCTTACCTTTCATCCTTTTAGGGGTTGATAAAATAAGTACCTGCTGAGCAATTAGTCTCCGCTCCGTAGTGCCTGTAGAAAGAATGACAAGGCTTCTTGAACAACAACTTTTAATCATCCATCTTACATGATAAGCTCCCCTGCTTCATCACGGTTTCCACACATATACAAATTACAGTAAAAAAAAAAACTCAGGCCATTGTTCCACTACATCCAGAGTTGTCTCCCTTACATTGTTTTTTTTTCTTCTCTATTCTGGTTCTCTTCTGCCTGCCTACCTGTCTGTCTGTCTCTCTTTTGAGATACGTGAAGGTATGTAAGCTGGATATGATTAATGAAATAGTGCATTTAATTTTGTAAGAATTATCCATTACTGGGAAAAATTTCAGTGAAAAATTATAATCTGTTGCCTTGGATTGTACAACATTTATCTTGATTTAGTCTTCGACATATCAGATTACATCTAATATGCCACTTCCCTGCATTTATTTTACCCTCATCCAGGAAATATCATTCACTTTTCAATTGAATGAACAACACACAAAACCAGTTAGTGTAAGCACAGATGTGTCTTCTAGTATAGTGGAGACTAGTCATAGGCAACTGGGTTATTTTCAAAATTACACACAATCAAGATAAATTGAATTTGGTTTAACTAATCACTTGAAGATAGAGTTTGATAAACAGAACCTTGAATAGAAGCTAGCCTTGTGTTTCCATGTTTATGATTACCAGTGTTAAGTTTTGTCTCTTTACATTAAAGCGTACCTTATTTTGGTCATCTCTATTGAATCACTGATTACCAGACTGCTGTAAGTATGAGGGTCAA
Organism: Octopus bimaculoides; assembly: GCF_046866305.1. NCBI lineage: Eukaryota > Metazoa > Mollusca > Cephalopoda > Octopoda > Octopodidae > Octopus > Octopus bimaculoides. The sequence goes on along the minus strand of NC_142936.1, from coordinate 22,030,191 downwards.
TATGTTCAATGTTTATGTAAGCAAGATGTTTAGATGTAGTGGAACTAGCAATCCAAATTTTGACCTGCTGCAATTTGTGTGTGTGTGTGTGTGTGTGTTCATGTGTGTGCTTCCTTGTCTTGATATCCCTTGATAGCCGTTGTAGAAGTTAAATTTGTCAAATATACAGGCGTAGGAGTGGCTGTGTGGTAAGTAGCTTGTTTACCAACCACATGGTTCTGGGTTCAGTCCCACTGTGGCACCTTGAGCAAGTGTCTTCTACTATAGCTTCGGGCCGACCAAAGCCTTGTGAGTGGATTTGGTAGACGGAAACTGAAAGAAGCCCGTCGTATATATGTATATATATATGTAAGTGTGTGTATATGTTTGTGTGTCTGTGTTTGTCCCCCCACCATCGCTTGACAACCGATGCTGGTGTGATTACGTCCCCGTAACTTAGCGGTTCGGCCAAAGAAATCGATAGAATAAGTACTAGGCTTACAAAGAATAAGTCCTGGGGTCGGTTTGCTCGACTAAAGGCAGTGCTCCAGCATGGCCACAGTCACATGACTGAAACAGATAAAAGAGTAAAGAGAGGTGTGGTATAGATGCAGGTATGGCAGTATGGTAACGAGTTTGCTTCCCAATGATATGGTTCTGAGTTCAGTCCTATTGCATGGCACAGGCAAATGTCTTCTGCTATAGCCCTGGGCCAACCAAAGCTTTGTAAGTGGATTTGGTAGATGGAAACTGAAAGAAAGCCATTGTATGTGTACGTGTATCTGTATGCCACTCCCTTAGCCTTGACATTGTGTGATTGCTGTAAACACGTCATTGTCATGCAAACAGCGACTTTCATTTCCAATCTTCCGTGTAAACAGGTTTGATATGGTGGGAAATATTACCTTACTTGGAATCAGGTAAGGGTTGACAACAGGAAAGACATCTGACAGTAGAAAATCCACCTCACCAAATTCTGTTCAACCCTTGCAAGCATGGAAAAGTGAATGTTTAATGATGATGATGGTAGCAGATGCTTAGTGACTTCGTGGCTGTACATGAGAAAAGGTCTACTGCAATCCCACATTATTCATAACATGATTTGGAAGGCAGGAGGGTTAGTGTGATTCAGGCGGTGGTAATTGAGAGGACTGAGTATACATTTTCTCCAATTGAGAAAATAGCTGAGAGGACTGAGCTAATATTTTCTCTTATTTCATGGATGATGGGCCAGTGTTCATGCATACTAACATACATCCAATGAAGCATGCTCACTTCTTTTCTTTCTAATCTTCACAAGTATGCTGCATTCAAGCCCGTAATGCAATATTACTCTTCTTATTCAAATATCATACAATCTGCTCTTCACTTCAAGAAAGAAACCAGCAGAAATAATAGTTCATTGAACTTTTTTTCAGTTAGTTCTTACTCTGGCTAATATACTTTCAAAATACCTGCCCTCGCTGTTGATTAGGTCTTCTAGGTAACAAAAGGTATTGATTGCTTCAAGAGAGCTGTCTGGGCATTTGAGAAAATATTCTCCAAATGCTCTTAGTGCTAATTGTTCCAGTGCACTTGCTACATATGAAATTGACTGTCTTTGTCAGCATTACTTGCTGCATTTATCTGCACTATGGTTGGCGTTAGGAAGGGCATCCAGCTGTAGAAACTCTGCCAAATCAGATTGGAGCCTGGTGTAGCCATCTGGTTTCACCAGTCCTCAGTCAAATCGTCCAACCTATGCTAGCATGGAAAGCGGATGTTAAACGATGATGATGATGATGATCTGCATGTTCATAGTTTACACTGAGAACACCTTATGGAATTTCTATCTATCCCTCCTCTATATTGAGCACAACCATATCCCTGGTGGTAGCAGGGTTCTGTTTTTTTTCCTACACCCTACTTAATAAAACTTCAGTCTTTGGGGCATCTTGATACCAGGTTTTGTATCTGAAATTTCTTATCTAGATTTTCTATGACTTCAACTATAAAAATTTTGTCATCAACATTCTGGAATTCTCTTGAACTGCCAGTCTTAAACTCTTGTTTTGGCGCAGCAGACTGTGAGTGGGAGGATGTGTATTCTTGATGTGTAATACTTGTTTGTCTTTTAGAAACACATACTTGCCTGTTAATAATTCAACATTTCTAACTAATATTTTATTATTTTGCAGATGGTATTGATGGGAAACAAGCACGTAGAACTAATTCCAGTACACCCCTTGGAGAACTGTTTGACCATGGTTTAGATAGCTGGGCAACACTATTCCTACCTATTGCCATATACTCTGTGTTTGGCCGTGGTGATTACAGTGTTGGTGTTTTTCACATCTATGCAATACTCATAGGTACAATGATGAGTTTCTTTTGTTCTCATTGGGAGAAATATAACACTGGTGTTCTCTTTCTTCCATGGGGCTATGATGCAAGTCAATTAGTGAGTAACCTAAAAACAATTTTTTTTTTTTTCTCTCACAACTTGTTTCATTCTAAGACATAAACTTTTTGTCATTGCTATCAGTGTCTTTTTTTTTTAATTTCATCTTTTTGTTTTTCTTATATAAGCTTTGTGTTAGAGTAAAATGCCATATGTTTAATCCTTTTGATACCAACTTGTCTCTGATTGCTCCTGGTTCTGTGATAAAAACTTCATGTTCTGGAGTTGTTGTTGGCACTCCGTCGCTTATGACGTCGAGGGTTCCAGTTGATCCGATCAACGGAACAGCCGGCTCGTGAAATTAACGTGCAAGTGGCTGAACGCTCCACAGACACGTGTACCCTTAACGTAGTTCTCGGAGATATTCAGCGTGACACAGTGTGACAAGGCTGACCCTTTGAACTACAGGCACAACAGAAACAGGAAGTAAGAGTGAGAGAAAGTCGTGGTGAAAGAGTACAGCAGGTTTCGCCACCATCCCCTGCTGGAGCCTTGTGGAGCTTTAGGTGTTTTTGCTCAATAAACACTCACAACGCCCGGTCTGAGAATCGAAACAGCGATCCTATGACCGCAAGTCCGCTGCCCTAACCACTGGGCCATTGCGCCTCCACATGTTCTGGAGTATTCTAAATTAAAACCGCGTTCACAATTTGTTGTTAATTTATGTTCCAAACACCAACTTAATAATGACAGTTATTTTACTAAATTCTTCATAATTTTTTTAATTAATTGAAACAATGCAGTGTATTTTAAGAGAAATGTAGTAACAAAAGGGTTAAAGCTCATTTTTACACTGAAGACAAGAAAAATTGACTTAGGCCTGTTCAAAGTGAGCAAGCAACTGTATCGATCTCTGAGGTTCTGCTGGGGTCATAAAGTTTTCCTCTTAACCATAATTATTGTTTCTGATTTAGGAATAGGGCTACCTATTTTTGAGATAAAGGAGTCAGTTGATACCATCAGTCCCCTACTAAACTGCTACTTTATCAACCTCAAATGAATGAAAGGCAAAGTTGACTTTGGTAGGATTTGAACTCGGGCTGTAAAGAGCCAGAACAAAACCGCAAGTCATTTTGTCCAGAGCTCAAATTTGTATTTAATTGGTCCATGTTTAAGTGATTCAATTTAATTTCTAAATCTGTGACAGACAATTTTAGGTTTCTGTATTTGTAATTGACTGCTTGATCAATTCTTACCTAATTAACATGATTTTTAATTTTTTTTTTTTTTTTTTTGGTTTTAACATTTTTGTGAATGTTTTTGCTTGCTTATTTGTATGTTGAAGATTTTTTAATCTTGGATCAGTCTTGATCTGATAGATCTGCAACCCAAAAGCATTACATGTATGACCAATGTTTTTTTTTTCTTTTTATTTCAGACATAATGTATCTAGGACTACATTACTCATTGCGTTTGTCCTTTCTTAAGACAATAGGGTGAGATTTAAAGAGAGATTTAGCTGTTATTTCTTGCAGGCCACACTATCATATGGTGGTTCCATCATCAGCTAACTTTTAATACATACATACATATCTAAATATACACATGTATATGTACATTTTATTATTTTCAGTTTAAAGATATGTGTGTGCAAGTTAGAAATTAATGTTGCTTTATCAGCTTAATAGGCAAAGTCATTAGTGTTTAATAGAATGCCTTGCAGCACTTCTTCTAGCTCTCCTAGTTCAAATCTTATTATGGTCAATTTTACCTTTTGTCCTTTTGGGGTTGATAAACTAAAGTAACAACTCAGAGTAATGGATTTGCTGGAACTGTCAGTATATTGAACTGGATGCCTTGCTGTCTTTACATCCTGAGCTTAAATAAAATAAAGTAATAGTCAAGTACTAAAATCAGTTTAATTGACCTATCTGCTCTTTAGAATTTCTGATTTTGTGTCAGTGTTTAGAAATGAATGTTAACTAGGAGTGGCTGTGTGGTAAGTAGCTTGCCTACCAACCACATGGTTCCGGGTTCAGTCCCACTGCGTGGCACCTTGGGCAAGTGTCTTCTACTATAGCCTCGGGCCGACCAAAGCCTTGTGAGTGGATTTGGTAGGCGGAAACTGAAAGAAGCCCATCGTATATATGTATATATATGTATGTGTGTTTGAGTGTCTGTGTTTGTTCCCCCCAACATCGCTTGACAACCAATGCTGGTGTGTTTACATCCCCGTAACTTAGCAGTTCGACAAAAAGAGACCGATAGAATAAGTACTAGACTTACAAAGAATAAGTCCTAGGGTCGATTTTCTTGACTAAAGGCGGTGCTCCAGCATGGCCGCAGTCAAATGACTGAAACAAGTAAAAGAGTATAAAGTGAACCCTCTTTAAACCAGACTCTGTAAGATAAACCAAGTTAAACCTGAGTTAAGGTTGAAAAAAAAAAAAAAAATAATAATAATAATCAGTTTTAACTTCTACTGTGATCTTTGAGTGACAGTGTTATAAAGGTCATATGTTCTGGTTATTCTTGGTGAGCCCTTCACATGTACCAAAGATGGTAAATTGGTGAAAAGAGAAGAAAAAGTGTTAGGATCAGTCAATTATATAATCATAGATCATAAAAGCAAACTAGTTTTTTTTCTGTTCCCTGTTAAGGAATATTGTGGCAGTTGCTCTGAAATAACTGTGAGCACCTCACAACTAGCTATGTCATAATACAGTACTGGATGGACGCATTCCAGAATAATGACTGAGGGAAGAAAGTCAGGATTCAAAATGTGCAACATTTCCCCAGTATACATCATATTTGCCATTTGCTTTTAACATCCCTCTCAGAAAGATATCCTTTCTTTCTTATTTCCCGTAGATGACTAGCTTTTCTCTACTATATGCATACATTTACTCCTTCCACCCTTTGCTTCCCTCTCTCTATATTTAGCCAATATGTAGAAAGTCTGCCAAATCAGATTGGAGCCTGGTGTAGCCATCTGGTTTCACCAGTCCTCAGTCAAATCGTCCAACCCATGCTAGCATGGAAAGCGGACGTTAAACGACGATGATGATGATGATGTATGACTTTTGTCCTCTTCACTTTCTCTTACTCCAAATATGCATGTTTTCATGGTGTGAATTTGTTTTATTGGAGATTTTTTAACTGAAACAAATTATTCTTCATGATAACTCTTGTAGAATCATGATATAAATAGACTAATTTGTTTTCAAATCCAATTATACACATTTAGAAGATGGGATTAGATCAAACTAGCTGAAAGTTTGTATGTTTCTTTTTTGAGCTAGGCATTGAATGAAGTTAAAATTTTTGTCAGAAGGTGAATGATTTAATTGTTTTTAACCATTCAACTTTCTGCTCAGCATGAATAAAATCTATGGCATTACCTTGATAGATATTATTCATTATGAATTTGGAAGGCATGACCGAAAAATTTTCAAGTTTTGTTATATAATACTGATCGAAAGTGTTCTAAATGATATTTTCTAATGTTCCATGTTTTTCATATTTAACATTATATTATGCATTAATCATAAGCAAGTTTTTGATGAACTAGACTGGTGGGGACTTAAAATTGTTTCTAAATTGTATCAACATCACTGTGGTGTGCATCTTTGAAGGTATGTCACAGTAAAATTGTATGAAAAATGTAACTATGGGAGCAGGAATATTCAACTGGATCTGTGTCTCAAATATTAAACCCTGCCATTGGTCAACTCATTTACAATGATCAGCCTTCTGTCTTAGTATGGCTTAATGAGGGCACACTGTATTTTGTATTGCAATTTGAAATCCAGATGTAATGTTATGCTGATTTTCCAGTCAATATAAAAGTTCTGTTTGATTTGGCTTCAGTTAAAAAAATGTTATATTTGCATAATATGGCTTTATTCATGACATTACTTTGCTTCACCTTGCTTTCTTTCTCTCTTTGAGGGCTACTTTAGAATAAGATTTCATCTAACAGTAGTAACTTAACTACAGTTGAATATTTTAATCAAACAAATAATGATTGCAATTAATGAAATGAGCACAATTTCAAATATGTCCTGTTTATTTTTGATTAAAGTAAATGGGAAATGCATTAAACAGTTATTTTGAAATTATAATTAATTTGTTTTACATAAATAACTTTCATTTGCATCAGAGTTTTATTTGTTTTGCAAGTGATTTGATCTGAGATAGTCTGTGGAAACTGAAACAGTTACAATATGGAAGTCATGATGATTCTTAAATCACACATGACTTTCCAATAAGTATATACCAGTTAATTTGTAACTTCAGAAATGTGAAACTATGTTAAATGAGTTGCAGGGATTTCTTTCTGAGTGCTTCAAGTCTTCTGCGTTTATCTAGTGTACTGAGTTGTCTATACTACAGGGTGTTCACAAAGTCTGGGTATATGGGGATTAACACATACTTTAAGAAATTATTATTTCGTATATTTAATTGTCTATGTTAAGATTTTATTTACTCCATGTATCCACATGGGGATTAATACATACTTTAAGAAATTATTATTTCTTATATTTAATTGTTTATGTTAAGATTTTATTTACTCCATGTACCCAGACTTTGTGGACACCCTATATAATGGTAATTTTAATAATTGTTGCAGTCAATCTTCAACATGATGGAATCATATGCTAGTGAATGATCTGATTCTTGGTGTAAAATGTAAGGTCACTGAAGATTTAGTGGTTTGTTGCAAAGAGCAAAACCTGATTTCAAGCCATACTAAAACAATTGAAGGGGAATTATCTAGGAATATCAGTCATGTAAAACACGATAATGTCGTCATTGACTTATGGCCGATTGACTTTGATGATTGGCATGCCAGCTCCCAGCAGCAATAATAAAGTTCAACAGAAATCTAATAGGTTTAATTTCTTAGAAATTAACCCATCTATGGATGATGTCAGCTAACAAATGCTTCCCCAAGACATTGAAGCAACCTTGTCTTTGTTTATAAGACTGCTTGAGACTCCTAAATTTTTTACTAATACCTATATATAGTATAATACAGAATGACTTTTACTTGAGAAAATACCTTAATGTAAAGATATAAAACAAAGCTATATATAGGCCTATAGGCTGATTTATGACCAAATTGACTTATGACCAGTTGTGGTTGATAACCTGTACTTGAATGAATGCTTGCTGTAATGTATATAAAAGTGTCAACCAAATAAAATCACTATTAAAATGAGCAGCGGAAAACAAGTTTCGGTGACTCCTTGTTAATGAAATCTGGTGAAAGTAACGGGCTGATAACTGAATTTTTAATACAAAAATAGACACTGTTGAATTTACCACAATCTACAAAGATGAAAATTTGCTACAAATTCCACTTCATGGATATATATTTACATTAAAAGAATCACTCAGTAAAACAGTTCAGTGGATTTTAGAATAATAATTGGATTTAAAGTAATAAAATAGTTCGGCGGCACTGGCATCGGCCATGACTATGATTTCACTCAGTTCAATAGGTCTTCACAAGTACAGCAGATTGCCCAACGATTGAAGGGTGCTTTTAAACCAGCCAGTTATGCGACACTAGCATCGACCACGGCTATGATCTCACTTGACTTGCTGGGTCTTCTCAAGCACGGCATATCTCCAAAAGTCATGGTCACTTGTCATTGCCTCATTTAGGCCCAACATTTGAAGGTCGTGCTTCACCACCTCATCCCTTTCTGGGTCTACCTCTTCTACAAGTTCCCTCCACTGTTAGAGTGTGACACTTCTTCACACAGCTGTCCTCATCCATATGCATCACATAACCATACCACATCTGACGCTTCTTATGTCCAACTTTTCTCTCAGGGCACTTACACTCTGTCATGTATGCACACTGGCTTTACACATCCAGTGGAGCATATAGTGGCTTCATTTCTTTTAAGCCTACACATGTCTTCGGTAGTCACAGCCCATGTTTCACTGCTTGTACCATGGCTGTTTGCACCCAGGTATCATACAGTCTACTTTTCACTCTGAGCAAGAAGCTTTTTGTTACCAGCAGAGGTAAGAGCTCTCTGAACTTTGCCCAGATTATTCTTATTCTAGCAGCTATTCTCTGAGAGCATCCATCCCCACTACTAACTTGGGCACCTAGGTAACGAAAGCTATCAACTACTTCTAGTTTTTCCCCCCTGACATGTGAAAATTGAAATGAGGTGTATAGTCATTGCAGCAGAATGAGTATGCACTCATGTAAAACAATAGTTGAATGAATGAGCATAAAAATGTTAGTCAAATGAAACTACTATTATAATGAATAGAGAAAAACAAGTTTCAGTGACTCAGGCAGATTATTTACAACCACATGCTCTCCTTGTTGCTAACAGTCACTTATTTCCAAACAAAATATTTACCCTAGCCCTTTGAACAATAAACAGCTAAATGGCTAGGCATATTTGCACAGAAAATAGAATTACAAACAACTGACACTATTATTTACAATCAGTGCATAAAATTTCCCATGAGAAAGATAAAAATACATACATGCATGCACACACACACACACACACACACACACTGGGTTTCTTATAATTTTTTCTGCTGATTCAGTCACAAGCCATTGGCCATCATGCAGTCATTGAAGAAAACACCAATCTACATGCAATGAGAATGAAGTCTAAACCAGTGATTCCAAAGTGAATATCTTAACCATACAACCATCCATGCATCTGGATTTCAAATTGCACAACAAAATACAGTGTGCCCTCATTAAACCATACTAAGAGAGAAGGTTGATCATTGTAAATGAGTTGACCAATGGCAGGGTTTAATATTTGCGACACAGATACAGTTGAATGTTCCTGCTCCCATATTTACATTTTTTATACAATTTTACTGTGACATACCTTCTTTCATATATATGCTACAGTTGAAAGTAAGGTACATTGAAAATCAAAAAATAAAAAAGCTAACATGATATTGTAAAAAAAAAGCCAAGACTTCCACAAACACTTCACAAATTGCCAATACAGGTTTAAATTCCTCCACCACACCTGTAGGCTCTTATGTACCTAATAATATAGTCTGACAGATATATTAGTAAAAACACAAAACATTAAATCAAAGAGAATAGGGACACTTGTCAACAATTTCAATAAAAGAGCTTGTAATACTAGAATTGATTGAAGAGGTGTCAGCTCTTTACTTTCAGCAGATTTCATTAACATGAGTCACTGAAACTTGTTTTTCTCTATTCATTATAATAGTAGTTTCATTTGACTAACATTTTTATGCTCATTCATTCAACTATTGTTTTACATGAGTGCATACTCATTCTGCTGCAATGACTATACACCTCATTTCAATTTTCACATGTCAGGGGGGAAAAACTAGAAGTAGTTGATAGCTTTCGTTACCTAGGTGCCCAAGTTAGTAGTGGGGATGGATGCTCTCAGAGAATAGCTGCTAGAATAAGAATAATCTGGGCAAAGTTCAGAGAGCTCTTACCTCTGCTGGTAACAAAAAGCTTCTTGCTCAGAGTGAAAAGTAGACTGTATGATACCTGGGTGCAAACAGCCATGGTACAAGCAGTGAAACATGGGCTGCCTAATGTTTCATTTGATCCTTTGCAAACAAAGAAAAGTGGGCATTGAAACAATAATGATTGTATTGAATGTCCAAAGACTAGATCAATAAGTTGAAGTGTTACCAATTACAGCATATTAATATCCTCACAGCCTTGCAATAATAGCCGGATTTAATATATGGCAAGTAAAATTAAGTGAAAATGTGGGTGTGTAGCTGAGAAGCAAACTTCTCAGCAGTGTAGTGCTGGCTTCAGCTCCACTATGTGAAACCTTGGGTAAGTGTCATTTCCTATTGCCCTGGGCCAATCAAACTGAGTAGATTTGGTAGATGGAAACTGAAAGAAGACCATCATGTGTGTTTAATGAGGGCACTAAGGTTGACTTTGCTTTTCATTCTTTTGGGGTCGATAAATTAAGTACCTGTGAAAAACTGGAGTTGATGTAATCAACTAGTCCCCTCCCGCAAAATTTCAAGGCCTTGTGCCTTCGGTAGAAAGTATTATTATTATTATTATTGTTATTATTATTATTGTTCTGTTTCTATTTAATTCCAGGCAATGACAATCTTTTATTTAGTAACATATTTTGGTGGCTATGAAATGTGGAAATTCATAGTACCAGTCCTTAATATTCCAGCATCTGTAATGGTTGAAATAATTGTACATAGTAAGTTGTAAACTATTTTTTTCATCCTATATTTTGTTCAACCTTTTGTGTCTGTATTTCATTAGACTACCCATATTTTTTTTAATTAATTCACCAGATAATAAATTTTTTGCAGTAGTTAGTAAAATATCAGTAACATATATATTGTAATATTATTCTGGTGTTAATCAACTGAAATCCAATGCATCATTGTGGTTTGATCCAGTTTTGATTGAGATTTTAATTCCAATACGAATACATGAGTAAGGGGTAGTCTCTGGCAGGTTGGGTTAGTGCCTTTGCTATGAGACGAGTGTACAGTTTTTGGTAAATATTATAAGACATGTTAATAAATGACGTAATATCTGTGGCATCTAAAGTTCTTCCTGATAAAGGGTAATTTGTATCTAGGCTTGTTTACATCTAGTGCTGTTCACACATTCTTAAGATTCCTCCCTCTTTCTCTCCAATGACAGAATACATTCTTAATACTCGTACTTTCATTTTCTCATGTCATTACAAGACTCAAATTGTTTTGCAAATTTAGGTATTTACTGAGATATTGGTTGGAATTTAAAAAAAAAAAATTTTCTTTATTTTATTTTATTTACATGTATATGTGCATGTGTATTACCTTCTAAATTTCATTAACTTGAAAAAAATAGGCTGTTATGTGTAAAATTATAATTTAATGCCTGATATAGTTTATAATCTAACAATTTTATCATTTATTCAGCATCTTCATAACTCTAGCACTGTATCTTTTATTTGGTTGGGTAAAAAAAAAAAAAGTTTTTTTTTAAGTGAAAATAAAGACGCCAGTTTTAAACACAAAGTGATTTATTTAGTCTGTGGTGCAATTATTGTTTCATTCCAGTATCTTCTGCCATCTTATGGGCAGATGTATTATTCCCTGCTCAAAGAATTTCCTGTCTTTATTGGTAAAAATTCTTCCTGGTGAATTTCAATATCCTCTTCAGAATGGAAGGTTTGTCCACTGAATGAATTTTGAAGAGACTGAAATAGGTGGAAATTTGATGATGCAAGGTCAGGTGAAACTTTCCAGCCAAGCTTCAGTAATGTCTGCCACATTTGCAAAGAAGTGTGTTGTCTAGCATTGTCATGATGAAAGACAGTGCCTTTACAGTCAGCAAGTGCTGGATGCTTCTGGTAGATTGCTACATTTGTTTTGTCCAGCTGGGCACAGCACACATCGAATTGATGGTCCTGTCTATTGGAAGAAGTTCATAAAAGATAACACCCTTCCAATCTGACCAAATTGAAAGCATGACCTTCTTTGGGGGACATCCTGCTTTGCAGGTTGTTTGTGGTGGATTGCAAAATACTTTCTTCACGTTTCTGCAACAAATTGCTGATGAAAATGTTTTTGGTGGAGTTACCTGCCTCATTCAATTGATGTGAGCCCTAACATCAAGCTTGTTGACATAAGGTTGATGCAGTTGGTTTTCAACACTTGATTTGAATATCTGTGATTATCTGGGTCATAATGGGGTGGGGAGGGGGTTGGTATTGCTGTTAATCTCAGTTGGGCGGCCAGAGCAACGTGCATCTGAACAGATAGATTTTGCTATTGAAATCTCAGAAATCACTTCTGGCACACATTGTGCATCAGTATTCCCTCCATACACAGTGCATATCTTCCTGCAGGTTTCCACTGCTTTCTTGCCTTTTTTAAAATAAAAGCACAATGTTTGTTTTGGTTCTCCACTTTCAGAGTGATTCCAAGCACACAAAATTCAATCTGTCTCTAAACAAGTTTATGTTGAACTACACTGAATTATCAAGTTTCTAATGAGTGTGCATGCACAAGAGACAGACTGAAGTTAGCTACTTATTAGAGTGTTTCTAGTTTAGTTTTCATAAAGACTGAACGGATTTTTTGGCCAACCCAATAATTCTGTTAGCTTGTAGGGTGGTCTAAATCTGCAGGGTTACTCTACTCTCGAGTATTTCTTATTTCTTTATTGCCCTCAAGGGGCTAAACATAGAGGGGACAAACAAGGACAAAGGGATTAAGTCAATTACATCAACCCCAGTGCGTAACTGGTACTTATTTAATTGACCCTGAAAGGATGAAAGGCTAAGTTGACCTTGGCGGAATTTGAACTCAGAACGTTGCGGCAGATGAAATACCGCTAAGCATTTCGCCCGGCGTGCTAACGTTTCTGCCAGCTCGCATGAGTCTAATCATTTGCTTATGAAACTATTCAATGTCAGCACTGCAAATCATCAACTAGATCACTTGTTTCCATTGTAACCATCACCTAACCCATCTGTTCCCACTGTAAACCAGCAATTAAGCCATTGTCTGTTTCCGCTTAAAAACTATCAACTAAGCCACATTTATGAAATTACTTTTGGTGATGTGGACTACCTCTAATTTCCTTGGTCTCAGTCTTGGTCTGCTGAGTGAAGCAGCAGCATTTCTTTCTTGATGCTTGTTGGTGGTGGTGGTGGTGGTGGTGGTGGTGGTGGTGGTGGTATATCAATTTTTGTCTCTTTGGTTGTGTCCTCTCTTATGTTCACCTTCTTGTTCCTTAAGTGTTTACTTTGACATCTCCATCTTTGTCTTTTTCCCAGCTACTCCCACCCACTCTTATATAATGTGGGATAGCCATGAAACTCCTTTCTACCAAGTCACCTGTGCTTGTCCTATTCTCTCTTATACTTTAGCCTCTCAATGCCTGGCATAAAGCCACCACCCTCTCTCTCTGTCTCTAATACTTTCCCCTGCACACTTGTTGAGATTTTATTTTTCCTAGGTGGCAAGATACTTGGAAACTATTAGTGCTGGTGGTATGCAAAAAGCACCCAATATACATTGTAAAGTGGTATCAAAGAAACGGCGTCAGGCTGTTTGAAACTGACAAAACAGACATTGCACCCCAATATAGTCCTGCAGCTTTCTGGATCCTGTCTAATCATGCAATTGAAGCCAGCATAGAAAAAGGACATCAACCTTTTAGCATTCAGTTTTCTCTGTGAAATGTAAGGGTAAAGAGGGTAAAGACTCCCTTCGGTCATGAATGACCATGGGATTACACCTAGAAAGTTACCTTCTGAGACGCAAGTCCGGGCAAGGTTGTCTATAAAAGACCAGCAGTTGTCCATGCATACCTGTCTCCCCTTTCCCTGCCACTGATGTTATCCAAGGGAAAGGCAAAGGCTGATACAGCCGATACAGCAACTCATTTTTACAGCTGAGTGAACTGGAACAACGTGAAATAAAGTGTCTTGCTCAAGAACACAACACTGGGAATTGAACTGACTACCTCATGATTGTGAACCCAATGCTCTAACCACTGAGCCTTGTGCCTTTTTGTCAAATGTAGTGCTTATTTATTTACATTGATTTGAATTGGTCATGCATTGTCTTGTAACTTTGAAGGCGGTGAGTTGGCAGAAACATTAGCACACTGGGCGAAATGCTTAGCAGTATTTTGTCTGTCTTTACGTTCTGAGTTCAAATTCCGCCAAGATCAACTTTGCCTTTCATCCTTTTGGGTCCGATAAATTAAGTACCAGTTGCATACTTTGGTCGATCTAATTGACTGACCCCCTCCCCAAAAATATCGCGCTTTGTGCCTAGAGTAGAAAAGATTATGTTGTAATTTTAAGATTTCTGTGACATGATAGTTTATTTTTGGAGCAATATTGTCGGGAGTAAGTGTGAGAGGCTAGAGTTAGCCAGTTTGAAAATAAAACAATATTTTGGCTGGATAAGGCCAGTTTAAATGCTAAAGGGACAAATGATAAGGATGACAATTATCTAATAGTCATAATTTGGCTCCTTGAATGTACACCCAATTCTCCCTCATGCATTAAATGTAAAAGTATTGCAAAACATTTTTGATAATGTAAACTAATTTGTATTCATTGTTTTCTAGTGGGTTTCATTGGTCTTACCTTTCCTACAACCTTCATAAATATCTACAGGTAAGCAACTTTTGTATTTTTTACATTATAAATGTCCCTTGTAATTTTCCTCTCCATATTAAGTAGAAATTAAATGATTTTTAATATATTTGGAACAAAATGTATTTTGTACCTAAATTATTTCATATAATGTGGCTGTTTTTTTTCTGTAGATTTCTTTTTCATTCTCTTTTTTCTTTGTTCTTTTTCTTTTCACTTATATCTGTTTCATTACTTTTCTCTTCTATTTCATTTTGACCTTTTCTGTTTCCATTTTCTGTTTCTTGACCTTTTCTGTTTTTCTACTCTCTACCTTTGTTACTTTCTTCTCTTTGTCCTTATTTTTTTAAATTCTCTTTCATATGTCATTTTTTTATTTTATTTTTGTTTCCTCACTTCTTCCATTGTAAATATTTTTACCACCTACTCTAGTTATTTTTTTGTTCTTTGTTAAGTAGCACAGTATTGTTCTGTGTGGTAAGCTGGAAGAGGAGATATATTTAACACTCCTATCACTATAGTGAAAATACTCCTTAAGCAATGAAAACTCTGCCTGCTTTTCAATTTTTTTTTTACCTGCTTGACTGAGTATGCTTAAAATGAAGTTATTAGTAACTTGAAAAATGGGCAGAGTTTTCATTGATTAAGGATTTTTTTTTCAATGTAGTGATAAGAGTGTTATATATATATATATATATATATATATATATATATCCATCCTCCTCCCAGCTTACCACACAGCAATACTGTGCTACTTAACAAAGGACTAACAAAATTCTGAAGTTGTGTCTGTATTAAGCTATCTGTATATCATTCCTACAGCTCACTTATATATGCATTCTCCTAATTTGAACTGATCTTCAACAAGCTCTAAGGAGACAGGTGCATGCCGACCAACCGATATAAGGAACCTCTACATGATTGCCTGACCTTTGGTTTGTTAGAAAAGAAAGAAATTTCTCTCAAATGATGCTTTATCGTCTTCAAAAGAAAAAAAAAATCGAGAAATAAAAACTACATAATATTGTTCTAAATATATACTGCCTGAATAAAGACAGTTTAGTCATGACCAAAAAATCTTTTTAATCACAGCTCTGTTCAGTTAGTGTTGCTCTGGGGTTCAACAACAGCCACTACCCATAATAGCATGTCTCCATGCAATTCTTGATCTAGAAGAAATAGAACAGAATCTCTGAAAGTTATTGTTTTAGAAAAGGAAACAGATACATTGGATGATACAGTCCAAAATACACTTTGGGTTAAAAAAAAAAAATTTTAAAAACCCTGAGAAACTTCAGCTTGATCAAATCAGGGCAAGTCTAACAACTAACTTGTGGATAAGGAGTCTTTCATTGTACAAAATTCAAATGTGTATCTCTCTTCAGGGCAAAATTGTTTGCTTTTTAATAGAGTTTTTTTGAAATGGTATCAGTGCTAGACCTTCAAGGATCTGTCTTGAGATATTGTAGTTAGTAGATCACCCACTGATGGTGTGTCATATCTGAAAAAGAAACCTTTTTATTGAGTGCTGTAAATTTTTACAGCAGAAAAGTAAAATGCCCTGGTTGCTAAACAGATATCACACTATACCATGGATATTTGTCTTATTCAAATCTGATATTTATTGTCAGTCTCTTTTGCTGAACTTGTAAGTTACTGGGATGTAAACAAACCAATACCAGTTGCCAAGCAGTAGTGGGGGATAAACACATACAACAACATACACATAGATATATACATATACGACCAGCTTCTTTTGGTTTCTGTCTACCAAATATACTCATGACTTTGGTTGGCCCTGGGCTATAGTAGAAGACATTTGCCCAAGGTGCCACACGGTGGGACTGAACTTAGAACCATGTGGTTGGGAAGCAAACTCGTTACCACCCTACCATGCCTGCATCTATTGATGGGGCTTATCCGTCAGTAACAAAAAGTATGCAGTATCTATCAATTCATATAGCTCACCTTACCTTGTGCATAAGCTGGTCATCGCTGGAAGGCTTTTGGTCATAGTTTGTTTTTCAGTTATGGTTAAGCAACAAAAACTTCATCATTGTCAACAACAGAACTAATTTTAAAATCTTATTGTCTATGTACACACCTATTGAGAATGACTGTTAGACAAACATAGCAATAGTAAAGTAGACGATTTTTAAACTACTGCAATCCCTTTTTGTATTTGTTACAAAAGTGATCTTCTGCCAATGTGCAAAGTCATTGGAAGAGCAAGAACAGGTTACATTGAAACATACTTTGTAGTTACAACTCTGAGTCCAATTTTACAGCCATTTCTTTTGCTTGCAATTACTCAAGGTCAAAGCTAGGCTCTTTAGCTAATGAGATTGTAGGCAATCATATCTGCTAGAAGTATCAACCAAGTCACTTTAAAATCCCACTCTACTGTCTTAAAGGACTACATTGGATTATGTTGTCTTTGGTGTGCAATGGCTGAAAAGGTAAAACAAGCCAGATGATCACAGATGGACTGCTTTTAATCAGATCTGTTTGATCCAACCAGCTTGGATTTCAGCATTTGTTGATTTCCCTGTTATTTAAATGCCTTGGAGATTAGACCTTGAACTTTTCAAACCATCCACAAAAAGCAACAAATGTGTGTGAGATATTTCCTTAGCTGCTTCTTGTTTCAACTATTTAAATGACTTTGATGACATATCACATTTAATATTTTCTCCATATTTTCTATAATACACTCTTGGAGTGGTTGGCATTAGGAAGGGCATCCAGCTGTAGAAACTCTGCCAAATCAGATTGGAGCCTGGTGTAGCCACCTGGTTCACCAGTCCTCAGTCAAATCGTCCAACCCATGCTAGCATGGAAAGCTGATGTTAAACGATGATGATGATGATTGCATGTCAGTTGTTGGTTTAGAAGTATTACACTCACTTGTATTTTGCATCTATGTTGGGTAATGACTGCAAAAGTATGATTACGAATACAAGTGGCCAAAATAGGATTCCTCTGACAAATTTCTGGAGTAATGTTACTCAACAGTGCATAGTTTGGAAATCAAACAGTCTCTCCTGGTCAATCCTCTATTTCTCTGTATTGAGAGGTCATGATTCTTGTACTATGGACATGTAATTAAAGCCAGACTCTTAGATAGACTCTTAAAGCCAAACCAACTGGCAGGAGACCCAGGGATAGACCAAGAACTGTATCATTTCACAGTCAATATGAGAATAAATCTATTCAAAATGGAATAATTTTATACTATGTAACATGCTTTTTGGAAATGAAAAATGAATAAACTTACTGTATAAATTGGTAATGAATGGAATGATGTAATGCAAAAATTTTATTGTTAGTGATATATAAGTAATTAAAGCAAAAATATTGTATTTTTATTCTCATTTTGAATGGAATTAATCTTGTTTTGGACGGAGTTACTCCATTTTGAATGGAATTATTCTTATATTGGATGTGAAATGGGATTGTTGGATTATATCATTTGGTCATGCTTGGGAATCTAACCAGGAAGTCTAATCCTTTTGCATTAAGATTACTCTGTCAATTGTAATGTTTATTAATTCACAATTATCTTGTAGCTTCAAAACTTTGATAATGTGATTGCCTATTCTTAGAATGACATTGTGCAGGGTAGGTGTGAAAGACGGATTTGACCAGTTTGTGCATAAAACAGCTAGAATATTTGGGCCTGATATGGCTGGTTTAAATCCTAAACAGTTCAGGATAGCTGCTTCTGATAGGACCTTATGGAGGAGGTGTCTGAGGACTCTGCTCCCATGAACCTCCACAGAATAGTGTGTTGAGAAGATGGATGTGTGGATGGAACTTTTAGTTTGTTAGTGATTTGTTAGTGTTTTTTTCAAGCTGATAGTGCATTTCTTAACTCCTTGCTGATGGATTTATTACTGACAGCCTGTGCTGTGTACTGGTTGTTCAGTAACTACATAATTTTTCATACAAGGAATTTTACAGTGTATTTACAGACTCTTCTCTGTGTGGTATATTTGAAAACATGGTGCCACACACTGTGTGACATCACACTGCCCACACACACAGTGTTTAGATGCTGTCAGTATTGCTTCTTGTCTGCAAGGGGTTAATTCAGTAACAATACTTTTCTATTCTCTTCCTTCTACTCTTTGTACTCTCTTTAATTTGGTATCTAACGAAATTGCTTTAAGCTTACCTGACACGATAGCATAACAAGTGTATTGAATTTTTAAAAAAATTACTGTACTTCAAAAAAACTTACCACGATGCAAGTGGTACAATGTTGCACAAGCAAAAAAATAACAGCGCAAAAACAAATCATGTGGGATTGATTGCTTTCTCTTGTGCAAATAAAGCAACAAGATGATTACTTATATGTGGACTTGTTGAGAAAAAAGCCATTATTAGAATCACAGTTCATTTGATTCGGTCAGAGAGATTGATTAGCACCATTGCTTGCAGTAAAAAAATATTTCTGGTTGCAATAAAACTTGTGGCCTTGAAGCCTATGGCTTTTTATGTAACATATTCATGAACATTTTACTAAATATAAGCACGAGCATAGCTGTATAGTTGAGAAGTTTGTTTCCCTTTCACATGGTTTCTGGTTCAGTCCTAGTGTGTAGCACCTTGGGCAAGGGTCTTGCCCTATAAGCCTGAGTTAACCAAAGACTTGTAAGTGGATTTGGTAGACAGAAACTAAAGAAACCTGTTGTGTGTGTGTTAGTATCTCCTTGTCTCAACATTGCATGATAGCTGTAAGTGAGCATCATTATCATACAGGTAGTGTCCTTCATTTCTTATATTCTATGAAAACCTGTTTGGCCAGGGATGGGGGAAATATGTTACTTGGAAACGGATGCAGGTTGGCATCTGGTCATAGAAAATCTGTCTCAATGAATTCCATCCAACCCATGTGAACTTGGGAAAATGGATATTAAAATGATGATGATTTCAAAAGTAAAAGATTTTGTTGTGAACCTTTCAGAACTAAATCATGACTCATAACTTAAGAGCTATGCTTTTATATCTATGTCATCCAATCACTGTTTATTTGTTGTATATTTGATAATGTTTTGTTTGATTTTTTTTTTCTCATTGTACTTGAGTGAGTAAATAACTATATCAGTAGTACTAGAATGTCTCTCCAAGTTCTACTTATACTGGATTTTGAGTTAATACTGCAAGCTAATGTAAAAACAAGTTGTACTATCAGTGAATAGACTTACGCTCAAAGGCCAATTCTATCTTTCAGATACAATATATCTGGAACTACTTGAAACAGTGTGTCCTTTGTTTATTTTATACAATATGTCCTTTGGTTTTTGATGTTTTTTTTTAAGATTTAAAGATTTGACTGCTATTTCTAGCAAGTTGAGCAACTACCTAGAGGTAAACTGTATGTACCAATGGTATATATCTATAGCAGGTTGGTGAGAATTAAGAATCTTAGCCAGTGATTCTGGAGCAGTGGAATAAGCTATAAACATTAACCCTTTTAGCCTGTAATTTGATATCCTATCAAACTCAACTAGCTGGTTACCCTTCATGCAATTTGCAAGATTTATTTTTATTTTCTTCTAAGGGTAAGTTACCAGTAACAATGTTGGTGCATGAGTACCTAAACTGAATTACATTTCATCTTTCAGCAGTTGATAATATTCCACTAATACCACTGGGACTATTATAAAAGCAAAGCATGCTCAGCAGAACTTCTGACACGATCTTGCCTACTGTGACATTGTTGTTGGCAAAATAAATACCAGCATTAGTATAAATATTTGAATGAAGGTGGCTTGACAATGGCTGCTCAAAGAGGAGTAATATAAGATTTTTCTTGATTATTTTTATTTTTTAATTCCAACATTCTCTGCTACTGTTTAGTAGACAACCATTTATATACATTTACAGAAAATAACAATAACATTCATCAAATGGTTTTCTGTTTTTTTTCTTTTTTTTTAATTAAATTACTTTATAATTGAGTCTTATAATTACACTTCAAGGAAAATAAGAAGCCCTAAGCAATAAAGTGATACTAGTCTCAGTTGACAGTTAGGAATTTAAATGATGCTGCCATTTGCTGTGTCAGTCATATCCTTGGCTAGTTTACATTTTCCCACTGGGATTATAAATGGGTTAAGTTTTAAAGCTTGAGGCAATTCCGAAATCACTTTGAAACTTCATTAATTTATTGAATAGAATTAAATCTCTTACTTGTTTGTCTGTTTTTCATTGAATGCATTGATATATATTTCATTAGTTTATAAATGGCTGGTTGTTTAATTATTCACAGTCTAAAGTTTCTTTAGAAAAGGAAACTTAGTGAGCGTAATGTTTCATTGATATCCCATCTATTTCTTTCCTTGGTTTGCTTGTTTGCATTTGTTAACATTGCATTATATACAGTGTATTGGGTCACCCCATAAACAATGCAGTTTTTTTTAATAATTTTTATTTTTCAAAATTAAGTTAAACGAAGTTAATTTTTAATCTAAAATATTCTCTTTCATTTTCTACAATGCTCTTCCACCTCTCTGGTAGATTTCCAAGGCCCCTCTTTCAAAATTCACTTTGTCTGTGATGAAAATTACTCCTCCAGTACTGTTCTGACCTTGTCTACAGAATTCATATTTTTTCCATCCAAATGATTTTCAAGATTTTGGAATAAATGATAATCTGATAGGGCAATGTCTGGCGAATATAGAGGGTGGGGTATCGTTTCCTATCCAAATTGCTCCAGCCTTTGGAATGTCATTCTCGCTGTATGCAGCTGAGCATTATCCTGATGGAAGAACACCTTTTGTTTTGAAACCAAAGATGGTCGTATTTCTTCTAGCGCTGACTTGAATGACTGGTTGAATGACCAAATCTAAGCTTCTCTGCTAGTTCCTCAACAGTTACAATGGGATTTTGTTTCACCAAGGTTTGCAGGATGTCCTTGTCAAGCTCTACAGATCTTTCTAGACAAGGCTCATCTTCTAGGATGTAGTTTCTGGTTTTGAATTTCTGGAACCACCGTTGACACTGGTTTATGCTTCTTGTTTGATCCACATATACTGCATTAATATCCCTCGCACTTTCCATTGAGTTGTTGCCTTTATTGAACTCCTAAAGCAAAATATGCTGAATATGCTCCTTTGTCACCTCCATTATTGCTTTGAAAAAAATAACTGTTAAAATCGAACTGCACTCTTCAAAACATGCACTAAGAATAAGTATAAAGTAAAATTACTACCTGCTTTCATAGCAAGTTGATGCAGTTAGTTTATCCCATCCCCCTCCGACTTTTTGTTCATGCAGTTGAAAAAAACCACATTATTTATGGGATGACCCAATGTTTAGCTTGGGTCTTTACACCCTGGTGCACAGGCAAAAACCTAGATTAATTACTTGAGATTCTTGCTACCTCATATGTTTCTAAATTCCCATTCCACCAGGGTTGTTTTTATCTTCATGGAGCAATAAATTGAATACCAGTAATATGCTGAGATCAGGTTCTGTGTGGGCCACTGTCAGAAAGACTGTTTCTGTTCCAGCTTAGGTGTCTTTTTTAATAAAATTCTGAGCCAGAATAAAGTGGTTATTAATGGGCAGTTAATATGCATAACAATAACACTTGTAGAAATAATACATTTCTAAATCTCTCAGATTTATGCAGTAGCAGCATGATAAAGTGATAGTATGTTGTCAACTTAATGTGACAGTCCCATAAAAGGGAAGAATGCTACTGTTATTTAGCCCTAGGAAATACCGTTTCCTGTTGGACTTGACACATTTTCTGTGTCCTTATGTTTCAAAGTGGAGATAAGCACTTCCACCCAGCAAAACCAGCATCCAGAGACTGATGATGAGCAACGACTCTGAAACTAATCTCTGGATGCTGGCTTTGCTGAGTAGAGGTGCTTATCTCCACTTTGAAAACACAAGGACACAGGAAATGTGTCAAGTCCAACAAGAAACGGTGTTTCCTAGGGCTAAATAATAGTAGCATTCTTCCCTTTTATGGGACTGTAACATTAAGTTGACAACATACTATCACTTTAATAACACTTATGTTAGATTGAGTTGGCACATCTTTATCTCCAATACTTGAAGATACTAAGTGATTTATTTAAGCTTATCGAAATCTGTTGACTCATAACATATGTGATGTTATCTGCCCATTAGTTACCTTTACAACACCTTAATGATTTTTTTTTTTTTTTTTTTTCCTTTTTTTTTTTTCTTTTTTTTTTTTCCTTATTTGTCAACTCAGAAGGAAAATTAATGCCTAGAATAGTCTTTTGAAACATTTCTCTTGTTTAAGAATAGCAATAACTGGAGGAAATGCAGTTCATTTAAATTTTGATTTCTTGGGTATCAGTGACTTGGCAGAAAACATGGACAAAGAAGGATTTAAAGATTTTTAGAGAAAATCAGTGACTTTATTGTACAGGTTTTTGGTATGAATTGTAATGTGAGCCAGTGTCTTGAGAGTGTTGATTATACTTGCAAATAAAGTAGAAAAATTTAAAAGCATTTTGTACCAATCAGGAAAGGAAATTGTGATTTCATTTTTGTTATCTTTCACAACAGGTACAGGCTTGTGTCAGTGGCTTACAAAGTTAGCTTTGCAACCACATAGTTTCAGGTTTAATACCGCTGTATGGCACCTTGGGCAATTGTCTTCTACTAGAGCCTTTAACTAATCAATACCTTAAATGTGAAGTTTGGCTGACAGAAACTGGGCAGAAGCTCATCATGTATGTGTGTGTGTGTGTTTCTACTTATTTTCACTTTATTATTTGAGCAGAAAACAGTGATACTTATTCATGCTTCCCGCCAACAATATGTCCTATAACTCAGCAGTTTCAGTTTTTTTGGCATGTGAAAATCATTGGAATAAAAATACCTTACTTGAAAAATAAGGGTTAGCCACAAGATGGGCATTTGGTAAGGTGTAGAAAACTGCTTCAGAAAGTCTCGTCTAGGATTATGATGAATAAATTTTGTTTTTGTAACTACAGAATGTGGTGTCTTGTTTATAATTGGTATTATAGGATATGTCAATGTTATTGTTGCCTATTATTATACAACTGATGTATTGTCTGGTTGTTTTCTTTAGGTCATACAAAAATAAAACTGGGAAAATGCGGTCTTTTCCAGAAGCTACGCGGCCACTAGTTTCTACATTGTTTCTTTTTACATTGCTTCTTATCTGGGCTATTTTCTCTAAATATGAAATTATGGAGAAACATCCAAGGCTGTTTATGTGGACCACTGGTACAACCTTTTCTAATATAGCTGTAAGTATTTCTGCTGGCGAGAAAATTACTTTCTCATTTTTTTTATTTTGGCTATTAGCATTAATTTTTAAATTATCACTGTGAGAGTTTTATTAATTAACCTAATCATGCAGCTGAAAAATTTCTCTCATGTTTACAGTTTGTATGTCAGCAAGATAAATACTCTATTAGGGTGTGTTCTACAGGACTGATGTTGTAATCAGCTTTCAGAATTTGTTGTTGTTTAACTTAAGACCAAATATGTTCTGGAGTAAAATATTCCAAAATATTTCAGCTATTACTGTTTCATATTATTTTCAGACAAATATATCCAAAGCATATTCCAATATGTCTTCCCTTTTTTTAAGATGATAATGTGTACTAGAATATGCTTCCTATTTCTGTCCATTTAAGTGCCCACAAAGAAGTTCTCTTATTGGTTGTATCTCTTCAACTGTGCTGCAGAAGACTAGCACGCTGCTGAATATAAATAATAGCAGAAATATAACTAACAATTCTTCACCATAAATATGGTGAATAAAAAATATTCAGGAAGAGGAGTAAAGAAGAGTGTAAAAGATTTAATGTTGTGTCACATTCCAGCTGAGCCATTTCAGTGAGATAAATGTAAGTGGATGGAATATTACTTACCATTTGCTACAGAAATTCAACTGGAACTGGGCTAGCTAGATGATCTCTGGTGAAACCATTTCTTGTTACCTTCTACAGTACCTTACAAGTACTTTATCACTGTAAGCTAAAGAAACTTGTTATATATCATTTCTACTCTTTACACCATCAAACTATGTATTCATAGTTTCTATTTACATGTTGGTGTACTGATCCAGCCTAATTTGTTTTGGCTGTTGAAACAGAGCAGTATCAGCGACCCATTGAGTTTATTAATATGGCCATTCATGATGCTTGCCAAATCACCAATGGTGTATGGTAGTTGTATTAGGTGTGCTGTCACACCCACTGGCACCAAATTTCAAGCAGGGTTATAATAAAGGGTTTCTGTTAAGATTCATAATTAAATTGAGTAAGGTTAATATTTATAATGAATTTGCCATTTCCAATGGGCATGCTGCATACACCTGGAATATATGCCCCTGCAAATCGCATGCATGTATGTATACTTTAATATCATCATCATTTAACATCCATTTTCCTTGCTAGCATGGTTTAAACAGTTTGACAGGATCTGACAAATCACAAGTCTATGTTGAGTTCTAAACTCTGCTTTGGCATGGTTTCTGCAGCTGAATGCCCTTCCTAATGCTAACCACTTTACAGTGTATTAGATGCTTTTTCCATGACATCACCACTTGTAATGCCACTAAGTAGCTCAGAAGACAAAGAAAATGTCCCCTCAGCTAAGTTTGGTTTATAGTTTGGGAGGAACGTGGTTTTATGCGGGGTATTGAGAAGTAAAAATATGGTAGGACAGGAAAAAAAGAGTCTTTTTATATAATAGTGTGTCGGAGTAATTGGAAAGACAAATAAAAATGATGGTGACAAGGTGTAAGGGCTTACTCTGAAGATACAAAAAAGGTGAGTATAAAAAAGAATACAAACAGGATTGGGAAGGGCAGGTGGGTAAGTTTATAAGAATGTGAGAGGAGAGTGAAAGATGACTAATAGAAAGTGGGTAGAGGTGAGGATAGTGGTGAACAAAAGTGGGGATGTGGACAGTGGTAAATATCAGTTTGGTGGAGTAAGGGGAAAGAATAGGAGTGGCTCAGGAAGTAGGAGGTGATAAGTGGGGATGAATAAAAATGTAGATAGACGAGAAGTAGAGGGATGATGTGTCTGGTGAGAGAGAAAGATATGTTGGTGACAAATGGAGGTTAGAGGTGGGTATTGTGAGTGGCAAGCAAAGTTAAGAGCAGTGTAAATGCCAGATATTCGAAGGTATTAAGAATGAGATATGGCAATCATAAGATGTAGCTCAGGGAAAGAGAGAGATAACTGGTGGCATAGAAAGGTGCAGATCATTGGAAAGTAAAGTTGGAATGGATGTTATTGAGAATTAAGGATAATGTTAAAAGAAAGTGGTTTCAAGGAGAGGGATGAAACATGTTCTATTTTCATATGATTACAACAGTTGAATGGTGCTGCAGTTAAGAGTGAAGGAGGATGGATTTTAGGGAGATTGGAGGGGTAGAACGCTTAACAGGGACTGATTTGGTGCATTTAAGACCCCACCTTTGCGCTGATGGACAAGCTTTTTCAAGCATGCTGAATTACTAATCATCTTGGTCTTTTGTCATCTCTTCCTGGGTCTTCCTCTTCCACTAGTTCCATCCACATTTTGTGATTGGTATTTCTTTATGCAGCTATTTTCAGGATTTAAAAGTGAGATAGTGTACTCAATACATGCACTGTTTATTTAATTGATAAAAGCTGATCCACTCTACTATTTACTTTTTGGCTATATTCTATTATTTAGACAAAATATTTAATGTAATTTTCATTTCTTTCATCCCATGTAATCGGCAACAGAATGACCCATCAGTCCCCCCCCCCCTTCCCATATATATGTGTTTATGCATGTAAGATGATATTTGAAGCTGATAAAATCATCTAATTTACATAACCTTTGCTTTTCAGTGTCGTTTAATTGTTGCACAGATGAGTAACACGCGGTGTGAACTGATAAACATATTCTTGATACCTTTAAGTATTATTGTGATAATAGTCCTTCTCCTGCAACCAGGACGGTTGGAAGTTGTCTTTCTCTGGGTATATTGTTTGGTGGTTACCGTCACACATGTCTATTATGGTGTATCTGTGGTAAGTGTTACTTTTCATTTCTACATTCATGTTGTGACCATTTTTTTTTTTTTTTTTTTTTGTCCATATCAAATTTTCAGAAAAGTAAGAGGAGTAGAGTTGGCAGGGGTGATAGTATATAGAACTTAGAACTGAACTTATACTACATACATCATAACTGGAAAATGATAAAGATGGTCATGGCTGGCATGTCTTTGATCATAGGTTTATTGAATGATCTCGGTCCAAACAATAGCAACTTTTTTTTAGTTCTGCATAACTTTGCCATCTGCAGTCAGTACTGAATGGATGATTGCAGATCAGAGTGCAATGACAATTGAAGTTGCCCTAGCAACTCTTCATATTATGAAGTATTCCTGGTATTCTGTTACTCATATCTATCATCTTCCCAACAGAACTCATTCACACTATGAAGAGTGTTTGGTGCTGTGCTTTTTGCAATCCTGCTCATTGATATAGTGGAGTCATTGTTGTTGAATTAGTCTTACTGTTTATCTGCAATAAATCTCACAATTCTGAAGAGATTATAACTACTAATCAACGTGGTAAGTAGCTTGCTTACCAACCACATGGTTCCGGGTTCAGTCCTACTGTGTGGCATCTTGGGCAAATGCCTTCTACTATAGCCTCGGGCCGACCAAAGCCTTGTGAGTGGATTTGGTCGACAGAAACTGAAAGAAGCCCGTCGTATATATGTGTATATATATATATATATATATATATATATATATATGTATGTGTGTTTGTGTGTCTGTGTTTGTTCCCCTAGCATTGCTTGACAACCGATGCTGGTGTGTTCATGTCCCCGTCACTTAGCGGTTCAGCAAAAGAGACCGATAGAATAAGTACTAGGCTTACAAAGAATAAGTCTCAGGGTCGATTTGCTCGACTAAAGGCGGTGCTCCAGCATGGCCGCAGTTAAATGACTGAAACAAATAAAAGAGTAAAAGAGTGTGTTGTAATGTTTCAACACCTTACTGTTGTCCATAACACAAGACTAGCAACTAAAACTTATTGGTATATAAACTCCTAGGACTAATCTGCATAATGTGCTGACTTACGTCTTCCAGAGCAGAACACTTTATAGGTGTTAATTTTTTGGTAAGACACTGTACAACTACCTATACTCAGGGCTTCGTTTTTGCCCATTTGTGTGTATAGATACAGACAGGCATTGCCAAAAGATTAAGTATGCAATCAAAGGTCCTGATTATAGTCCCACTGTGCAGCAGTGCAATTTGATTTAGGCAAATGTTTTCCACCATAGTCTTGGACTGATCTAAGTATTGCAATTGAAATTAGGTAAGTGGAAAATATTGAAACTCATCAGATGGGGAAGAATATCTGAAATGAAAAAAGCCAGCCTTGTCACATACATTTATATTGACTGTGCTTGAAATTTTACATTATGGGTACCAATGTCTTTGGAATACTCAGCTGCTTACACTGTATCTCAATAAATAGGTAGTTGAGGTAATTGAATGGCTGTAATACTCATCAAAATTGACATTAGTTCCATTGAATTTTGCCCACACACACACACACACACATATTGTAAGGCTAACAACATTTAGCATCACCTAGAAGCAAGTGCATAGGAGGACGAATTCTGTGATTCTCAGACGATAGTCAGAAGTCCAATGGAGCACATTGGTGCCGTGATTGCTGGATGAAATGATGGAATATGTAATAAGGTTATCATGCATGGTACTAGAATAATTTGTAGTTGATAAATGATGAGCTTACATCACTATTGATTACTTAGTAGTGACATTGCTCAAGTTTCTGTACATTATACTTAACAATCTTCGATCTCTTTTACTCAAAACAAGTGCTGTTACACCTTTCTTCATTCTCTTTGAAAATACCATCTGACTGATAGGCATGATGTTACTCTCCAACACATTCCAGTCTCTGATCCTTAGACATATAGTCTCCTCACCTGTTTATTATCTTGTAACCCACTCATTTTATATCCATCCTCTCCCTCAGGTACTGGTCTAATGACAGCACCAAGTCCTTCCATCTAGAACGTCATCCAGGTGAAATGTTTTTCTTGGAGTTGTTCAAGAAGAACCTGAATTTTATTAGTCTCAAGAAGTTAAAGGGGCAGCACCTTCCTCTAGAAGAAACCATTTAAATCATAAGATATAAAAATTTGTAAAAAATAATCCTAAACATGTTAGTGTTAGGAAAATTTAAGATTAAGTTTGGTGGAATGAATATATATATTCATATATACATGCATGTGTGGGTGTTTGTTAAATACACAAGACTTGATTGTCTTCTTGCATCTTCTTCTGTTAGTTGATAATGATTATCTGAAATACTTAGGCAGTTAAAGACTTTGATTTGATTACATCACCTCTTCTGTAACCAATAAAATAAATACCATTCTACAAGTACTTTGTTTAATTAAGTAAACTATACTCTTGAAGACAGGACTCCAGTATGACTACATGGGTCAATGACTGAAACATGTAAAAGAAAGAACAAAAATAGTGCAAAAATGTATTTCCATAAAATGTAACTAGGTCAGAAACTGTTCCCAGCTATGCTGCAATTGTGTGATGCACTAAATGAAGGCAGTAAATGTTAATGAGTGAGTACACTTAGTGGGGCACAGTTGTAGATATTGTGTAAAGACGGTGGCTTTTCATTCTATAAATAGTTCTGTTGAATCTCCAGCTTACTTCTACCATTTTTGCTTTAGATACACTCTCTTGTTGTATCTAATCTCTCTCTCCCTCTCCCCCTCTCTCTCTCTCAAGAAAGTTGTAAATCATTTTGCAGTTTTGACCTTTCATATTGCTTGCTTTTTACTGGGATCATTTCTTTCTCTCGACAAACATACTCTCCTCTCTTCTGTCAATGTCTCTATTTTATCTCTGTCTCTGATGTCACTAGCTTCAGTGTGTGTCTTGTTTGTGCGTTCATCTATGCCTATGTCCATATATTTATGAGTGACACATATAATTACATCAATCTTTGAATCACTGTACATGTTTCTCATATATTCGAGTATACATGTATGTATATATATATATATATATATATACATTTTTAACATTTTTTTGTACCTGACATAGAGACGGCAGAAAGTACCCATGAACGAATTTTTTTTCAGTGTCTCCGTGACTGGTGAGAAGTAGCTCTCCTCAGACTGAGAATAATGCGTTAAATAGGACACTGCTAAAGGTTCTCAAGGGCCAGGTAGTACCATTGACTGGACAGTAGATTAAGACTACTCTCTAAAACAGAAACAATCTCTTTATCAAGTCTCCACATAGTTTCCGTCTGTTGAATTTCACTCAAAACGCGTTGTGACCTGTGACGAAAGCAGAACACACCTATCCAAAGGTGCGGTGTAGTGGATTAGTTACACAGCAAACTTCTTGACTTCTCAGTCCTTCCAGCACACACATACACATATATAAACATAGTGTGTGTGTGTGTGTGTATATACATATATATATATATATATATATATATATATATGCGAGTAAAAATAAATACAAAAAAGGTGGTTTTTTTGTATGATTGTGTATAGAGGAATATATTATTTTGTTTAAAAGAGTTCCAACACTGTCTGTTTTTTATATTTTATTTATATTCCTGCAGAACCAATGTGGGGTATGGAATATATAATATAAAATAAAATAAAATAAAAATGGATGGCACCATGAAATAAAGTATTGAATGTAGATGAAATATTGAGAGTTCAATATAAAGGATCAAATATATAAATATAAATATATAAAGGCGACTCGAGTTTCAGGGCTATTTCCCTTCGTCATGGCTGGTATGACATACACATTCACATATATAAACATAGTGTGTGTGTGTGTGTGTGTGTGTGTATAGACAAATGGTAAGAATTTGTTAAATCCGAAACCTGGTTCCTGTTTAATAATGATTTATTTAGGTGATTTTAAATGTCTTACCCGCTCACGTTTTTGGTATGCTGCTATATTTCATGTTGAGAACTTTTTAGGTCTTAATAGACACAAAATGTGATCTATTTCTAGCGCATTAATTGTCCACGTTAGTGGTCGACGTTATTTTTAAAATGTACCTTAATCCCCTGAGATTGCAGATAATATTTCTGAATCTCTTTGATTCTTTAAATGTGCTGGCCCCCTGATAATTAATCGATATTAATTAATATATTAATGACTAATTACCAGATCTTATAATATACATACATACATACATACATACATACATACATACATACATACATACATACATACATACATACATACATACATACATACTCACATACATACTCACATACATACATACATACATACATACATACATACACACATACACACATACACACATACACACATACATACATACACACATACATACATACACACATACATACATACACACATACACACACACACACACACACACACACACACAAACACACACATACACTTACCTTAGATAAATTACACACTTTCAAGAACTACATTCTTAACCTAAATGGCCAACATGCTTGGCCTCAACAGACTTTAGCCACATCCCTGCTGTATTCTTGAGATATTCCTTTGTTTTGTAACATTCTCAGATGATTATGGTCTTTTATAACAATGTAATATTCTCATTCATCATCATCATCATCATCATCGTTTAACGTCCGCTTTCCATGCTAGCATGGGTTGGACGATTTGACTGAGGACTGGTGCAGCCGGATGGCTACACCAGGCTCCAATCTAATTTGGCAGAGTTTCTATAGCTGGATGCCCTTCCTAACGCCAACCACTCAGAGTGTAGTGGGTGCTTTTACGTGTCACCTGCACGAAAACGGCCACGCTCGAAATGGTGTCTTTTATGTGCCACCCGCACAAGAGCCAGTCCAGGGGCACTGGCAACGATCTCACTTGGCTTGCCGGGTCTTCTCACGCACAGCACACTTCCAAAGGTCTCGGTCAGTAGTCATCGCCTCGGTGAGGCCCAATGTTCGAAGGTCTTGCCTCACCACCTCAGCCCAGGTCTTCCTGGGCCTACCTCTTCCACGGGTTCCCTCAACTGTTAGGGAGTGGCACTTTTTCAAGCAGCTATCCTCATTCATTCTCACCACATGTCCAAACCAGTGCAATCGTCTCTCTTGCACACCACTACTGACGCTTCTTATGTTCAGCTTTTCTCTCAAGATACTTCTATGTATATATATATATATATATATATATGTATATATATATATATATGTATATATATGTATATATATATATATATATGTGTGTGTGTGTGACCGATGTTCTACCAAGCCTGACCTTTCTTTCTTGGTTTGACTACCATCTGTGTAGCATCTGTTATATTCCTTCCCATGACCTTCATCTCTTACGTTCCTGCTGTAAGACTTCACTTTCACACATGCCAGCTTAATTTAATTCGTCCTTAGTCAAAAGACACCTGTTGTTTATGTCCTGTTTGTATTTGTAATTGTGTACCATTTCTCTGTTTTTTTTTATCTTTGTTTTTGTATACATTTGCTTGCTTTCTTCCAAGGAGTCTAGTACTCTTAGCTTAGATTTTCTTTGGGCTGGCCAGATTGGAGCAATCTCAAGTATAACCGGCCAAAACTGCAAAGATAATCTGCAACTCGTCCTTGTTTTTTCCTGTCCTTTTTTGTATTGTCTGTCAGGATGTTTTGTTGTCACCTGTTATGTTCTTGTTCCATTTGTTTTCTTTTATATATAGTATATATATGTATGTATGTGGAGATATATATATATATATATATATATATATATATATATATATGTGTGTGTGTGGATGTATGTGTATATATATATATATATATATATATATATAATCAATGTTAATTCTCTAAATGAAGTATTAACAGTAACTGCACGATAAAGTGTAGTATATTGCCACTTAAGTGTGGCTGACCCCTAGGGGTGGATGTTACTGTTGCTTTTAGCCCCAGGAGGACATCTCCTCCAGCTGGCTTATCGACACACTACTGTGTCCTGTTTGCCAAGGGAAGTTACCCCTCTCACCATGATCTGTAGCACGAATGGATCCGAATTTCAGGGTTATATATATATACGTACATACATGTATGTGTATATGTCTTAATTCATTTTGCAAGATCCCTGATGTGAAATTGTATGTTGAAACATGTATTTTGGGATGGTCATTTTTTTTTTTTTTTCTTAATAAACACACTCACTATATATTTTTTCTACACTTATTTATTACTGTTCTTATTTTATTATTTTAACTCTTTTCCATTGTCTGGAAATCTTTCATCCCACATCTGTGACCTCTTCAGCGACACTTTTCATTTTTGTGTTCTTGCTCCACATACTCCACTCTGTTCTTCCAAGATGTGTATCCTTATGTACACGTGCATTTGTGTCTTTGTTTGTGTGTGTCATAGTCTTTAGCAGCAGTGTGGCCTTCCCCAATTTGGCGAGAGGATGGGTCTTAGGCCTGTTTAACCCTTTAGCATTTAAACTGGCCATATCCAGCCAAAAGTATTCTGCCTGTTTTATGTTCAAACTGGCCAGATCTGGTCTCTCACACCAACCCTACAATATCGTTTTAAAAATTAACAGCTACCTCATCAAAATCTCGCAGCTACAAGATAATGCATGATTAGTTCAAAACAATGTGGATAAAAAAGCATTAATTTTGGTAGAATAATGTGAACACTAAAGGGTTAAACCTAGCATGGCTCATCCTTCTACAAGTTTGAGCACAGCTAATTTCTTCCAAATGAGAGAAAGACAGATTGTGACAAAACAAGAAATATTGAGTCTAATACATGACTTTATTGACCACAAAAGGATGAATGTCATAGTAGTTGACCTTGGTGATATTTGAAGACAGAGCACAATAAGCTGGGTCAATAATCACAAAGCTATGTATCTGATGTTCTGATGGCTATTTATTTATCTCTCTGTCTGTCCATCTATTCATACTCACCAACACAAACAACATAAATATAGGGAGAAAGCGACTGTGACTCATGAGTTTCAACCAGTACTGGATAAAAACCTGCACTTCTGGAGCTGCAGCCCAGGGGCCTCCAGTGGCTGATTAAATGAGAAGTTAATGAGTATCACAGAACTTGTAGCTCATGCTTCAATCCAGCACTGGCTGCAACTCATGGTGACAGATGCTTTCTCCCTTTCTGCCCACCAGTCTCAGAGACCCTGAAAAGATACTAATTGTTGCCTCTCTGATTAAACCATTAATTAACCCTTTAGCATTCAGGTTATTCTGTCCAATGTAATGCTTATTTATTTGCATTGTTTTGAATTAGCCATGCATCGTCTCGTAGCTTTTAAATTTCAAAGATGTGATTGTTTATTTTTAGAATGACATTATAGGGTAGGTGTGAGAGGCTGTGAATATGGCTGTGAATATGGCCATTCCTGCTCCCATATTTACATTTTTTATACAATTTTACTGTGACATACCTTCTTTCATATATATGCTACAGTTGAAAGTAAGGTACATTGAAAATCAAAAAATAAAAAAGCTAACATGATATTGTAAAAAAAAAGCCAAGACTTCCACAAACACTTCACAAATTGCCAATACAGGTTTAAATTCCTCCACCACACCTGTAGGCTCTTATGTACCTAATAATATAGTCTGACAGATATATTAGTAAAAACACAAAACATTAAATCAAAGAGAATAGGGACACTTGTCAACAATTTCAATAAAAGAGCTTGTAATACTAGAATTGATTGAAGAGGTGTCAGCTCTTTACTTTCAGCAGATTTCATTAACATGAGTCACTGAAACTTGTTTTTCTCTATTCATTATAATAGTAGTTTCATTTGACTAACATTTTTATGCTCATTCATTCAACTATTGTTTTACATGAGTGCATACTCATTCTGCTGCAATGACTATACACCTCATTTCAATTTTCACATGTCAGGGGGGAAAAACTAGAAGTAGTTGATAGCTTTCGTTACCTAGGTGCCCAAGTTAGTAGTGGGGATGGATGCTCTCAGAGAATAGCTGCTAGAATAAGAATAATCTGGGCAAAGTTCAGAGAGCTCTTACCTCTGCTGGTAACAAAAAGCTTCTTGCTCAGAGTGAAAAGTAGACTGTATGATACCTGGGTGCAAACAGCCATGGTACAAGCAGTGAAACATGGGCTGCCTAATGTTTCATTTGATCCTTTGCAAACAAAGAAAAGTGGGCATTGAAACAATAATGATTGTATTGAATGTCCAAAGACTAGATCAATAAGTTGAAGTGTTACCAATTACAGCATATTAATATCCTCACAGCCTTGCAATAATAGCCGGATTTAATATATGGCAAGTAAAATTAAGTGAAAATGTGGGTGTGTAGCTGAGAAGCAAACTTCTCAGCAGTGTAGTGCTGGCTTCAGCTCCACTATGTGAAACCTTGGGTAAGTGTCATTTCCTATTGCCCTGGGCCAATCAAACTGAGTAGATTTGGTAGATGGAAACTGAAAGAAGACCATCATGTGTGTTTAATGAGGGCACTAAGGTTGACTTTGCTTTTCATTCTTTTGGGGTCGATAAATTAAGTACCTGTGAAAAACTGGAGTTGATGTAATCAACTAGTCCCCTCCCGCAAAATTTCAAGGCCTTGTGCCTTCGGTAGAAAGTATTATTATTATTATTATTGTTATTATTATTATTGTTCTGTTTCTATTTAATTCCAGGCAATGACAATCTTTTATTTAGTAACATATTTTGGTGGCTATGAAATGTGGAAATTCATAGTACCAGTCCTTAATATTCCAGCATCTGTAATGGTTGAAATAATTGTACATAGTAAGTTGTAAACTATTTTTTTCATCCTATATTTTGTTCAACCTTTTGTGTCTGTATTTCATTAGACTACCCATATTTTTTTTAATTAATTCACCAGATAATAAATTTTTTGCAGTAGTTAGTAAAATATCAGTAACATATATATTGTAATATTATTCTGGTGTTAATCAACTGAAATCCAATGCATCATTGTGGTTTGATCCAGTTTTGATTGAGATTTTAATTCCAATACGAATACATGAGTAAGGGGTAGTCTCTGGCAGGTTGGGTTAGTGCCTTTGCTATGAGACGAGTGTACAGTTTTTGGTAAATATTATAAGACATGTTAATAAATGACGTAATATCTGTGGCATCTAAAGTTCTTCCTGATAAAGGGTAATTTGTATCTAGGCTTGTTTACATCTAGTGCTGTTCACACATTCTTAAGATTCCTCCCTCTTTCTCTCCAATGACAGAATACATTCTTAATACTCGTACTTTCATTTTCTCATGTCATTACAAGACTCAAATTGTTTTGCAAATTTAGGTATTTACTGAGATATTGGTTGGAATTTAAAAAAAAAAAATTTTCTTTATTTTATTTTATTTACATGTATATGTGCATGTGTATTACCTTCTAAATTTCATTAACTTGAAAAAAATAGGCTGTTATGTGTAAAATTATAATTTAATGCCTGATATAGTTTATAATCTAACAATTTTATCATTTATTCAGCATCTTCATAACTCTAGCACTGTATCTTTTATTTGGTTGGGTAAAAAAAAAAAAAGTTTTTTTTTAAGTGAAAATAAAGACGCCAGTTTTAAACACAAAGTGATTTATTTAGTCTGTGGTGCAATTATTGTTTCATTCCAGTATCTTCTGCCATCTTATGGGCAGATGTATTATTCCCTGCTCAAAGAATTTCCTGTCTTTATTGGTAAAAATTCTTCCTGGTGAATTTCAATATCCTCTTCAGAATGGAAGGTTTGTCCACTGAATGAATTTTGAAGAGACTGAAATAGGTGGAAATTTGATGATGCAAGGTCAGGTGAAACTTTCCAGCCAAGCTTCAGTAATGTCTGCCACATTTGCAAAGAAGTGTGTTGTCTAGCATTGTCATGATGAAAGACAGTGCCTTTACAGTCAGCAAGTGCTGGATGCTTCTGGTAGATTGCTACATTTGTTTTGTCCAGCTGGGCACAGCACACATCGAATTGATGGTCCTGTCTATTGGAAGAAGTTCATAAAAGATAACACCCTTCCAATCTGACCAAATTGAAAGCATGACCTTCTTTGGGGGACATCCTGCTTTGCAGGTTGTTTGTGGTGGATTGCAAAATACTTTCTTCACGTTTCTGCAACAAATTGCTGATGAAAATGTTTTTGGTGGAGTTACCTGCCTCATTCAATTGATGTGAGCCCTAACATCAAGCTTGTTGACATAAGGTTGATGCAGTTGGTTTTCAACACTTGATTTGAATATCTGTGATTATCTGGGTCATAATGGGGTGGGGAGGGGGTTGGTATTGCTGTTAATCTCAGTTGGGCGGCCAGAGCAACGTGCATCTGAACAGATAGATTTTGCTATTGAAATCTCAGAAATCACTTCTGGCACACATTGTGCATCAGTATTCCCTCCATACACAGTGCATATCTTCCTGCAGGTTTCCACTGCTTTCTTGCCTTTTTTAAAATAAAAGCACAATGTTTGTTTTGGTTCTCCACTTTCAGAGTGATTCCAAGCACACAAAATTCAATCTGTCTCTAAACAAGTTTATGTTGAACTACACTGAATTATCAAGTTTCTAATGAGTGTGCATGCACAAGAGACAGACTGAAGTTAGCTACTTATTAGAGTGTTTCTAGTTTAGTTTTCATAAAGACTGAACGGATTTTTTGGCCAACCCAATAATTCTGTTAGCTTGTAGGGTGGTCTAAATCTGCAGGGTTACTCTACTCTCGAGTATTTCTTATTTCTTTATTGCCCTCAAGGGGCTAAACATAGAGGGGACAAACAAGGACAAAGGGATTAAGTCAATTACGTCAACCTCAGTGCGTAACTGGTACTTATTTAATTGACCCTGAAAGGATGAAAGGCTAAGTTGACCTTGGCGGAATTTGAACTCAGAACGTTGCGGCAGATGAAATACCGCTAAGCATTTTGCCCGGCGTGCTAACGTTTCTGCCAGCTCGCATGAGTCTAATCATTTGCTTATGAAACTATTCAATGTCAGCACTGCAAATCATCAACTAGATCACTTGTTTCCATTGTAACCATCACCTAACCCATCTGTTCCCACTGTAAACCAGCAATTAAGCCATTGTCTGTTTCCGCTTAAAAACTATCAACTAAGCCACATTTATGAAATTACTTTTGGTGATGTGGACTACCTCTAATTTCCTTGGTCTCAGTCTTGGTCTGCTGAGTGAAGCAGCAGCATTTCTTTCTTGATGCTTGTTGGTGGTGGTGGTGGTGGTGGTGGTGGTGGTGGTGGTGGTGGTATATCAATTTTTGTCTCTTTGGTTGTGTCCTCTCTTATGTTCACCTTCTTGTTCCTTAAGTGTTTACTTTGACATCTCCATCTTTGTCTTTTTCCCAGCTACTCCCACCCACTCTTATATAATGTGGGATAGCCATGAAACTCCTTTCTACCAAGTCACCTGTGCTTGTCCTATTCTCTCTTATACTTTAGCCTCTCAATGCCTGGCATAAAGCCACCACCCTCTCTCTCTGTCTCTAATACTTTCCCCTGCACACTTGTTGAGATTTTATTTTTCCTAGGTGGCAAGATACTTGGAAACTATTAGTGCTGGTGGTATGCAAAAAGCACCCAATATACATTGTAAAGTGGTATCAAAGAAACGGCGTCAGGCTGTTTGAAACTGACAAAACAGACATTGCACCCCAATATAGTCCTGCAGCTTTCTGGATCCTGTCTAATCATGCAATTGAAGCCAGCATAGAAAAAGGACATCAACCTTTTAGCATTCAGTTTTCTCTGTGAAATGTAAGGGTAAAGAGGGTAAAGACTCCCTTCGGTCATGAATGACCATGGGATTACACCTAGAAAGTTACCTTCTGAGACGCAAGTCCGGGCAAGGTTGTCTATAAAAGACCAGCAGTTGTCCATGCATACCTGTCTCCCCTTTCCCTGCCACTGATGTTATCCAAGGGAAAGGCAAAGGCTGATACAGCCGATACAGCAACTCATTTTTACAGCTGAGTGAACTGGAACAACGTGAAATAAAGTGTCTTGCTCAAGAACACAACACTGGGAATTGAACTGACTACCTCATGATTGTGAACCCAATGCTCTAACCACTGAGCCTTGTGCCTTTTTGTCAAATGTAGTGCTTATTTATTTACATTGATTTGAATTGGTCATGCATTGTCTTGTAACTTTGAAGGCGGTGAGTTGGCAGAAACATTAGCACACTGGGCGAAATGCTTAGCAGTATTTTGTCTGTCTTTACGTTCTGAGTTCAAATTCCGCCAAGATCAACTTTGCCTTTCATCCTTTTGGGTCCGATAAATTAAGTACCAGTTGCATACTTTGGTCGATCTAATTGACTGACCCCCTCCCCAAAAATATCGCGCTTTGTGCCTAGAGTAGAAAAGATTATGTTGTAATTTTAAGATTTCTGTGACATGATAGTTTATTTTTGGAGCAATATTGTCGGGAGTAAGTGTGAGAGGCTAGAGTTAGCCAGTTTGAAAATAAAACAATATTTTGGCTGGATAAGGCCAGTTTAAATGCTAAAGGGACAAATGATAAGGATGACAATTATCTAATAGTCATAATTTGGCTCCTTGAATGTACACCCAATTCTCCCTCATGCATTAAATGTAAAAGTATTGCAAAACATTTTTGATAATGTAAACTAATTTGTATTCATTGTTTTCTAGTGGGTTTCATTGGTCTTACCTTTCCTACAACCTTCATAAATATCTACAGGTAAGCAACTTTTGTATTTTTTACATTATAAATGTCCCTTGTAATTTTCCTCTCCATATTAAGTAGAAATTAAATGATTTTTAATATATTTGGAACAAAATGTATTTTGTACCTAAATTATTTCATATAATGTGGCTGTTTTTTTTCTGTAGATTTCTTTTTCATTCTCTTTTTTCTTTGTTCTTTTTCTTTTCACTTATATCTGTTTCATTACTTTTCTCTTCTATTTCATTTTGACCTTTTCTGTTTCCATTTTCTGTTTCTTGACCTTTTCTGTTTTTCTACTCTCTACCTTTGTTACTTTCTTCTCTTTGTCCTTATTTTTTTAAATTCTCTTTCATATGTCATTTTTTTATTTTATTTTTGTTTCCTCACTTCTTCCATTGTAAATATTTTTACCACCTACTCTAGTTATTTTTTTGTTCTTTGTTAAGTAGCACAGTATTGTTCTGTGTGGTAAGCTGGAAGAGGAGATATATTTAACACTCCTATCACTATAGTGAAAATACTCCTTAAGCAATGAAAACTCTGCCTGCTTTTCAATTTTTTTTTTACCTGCTTGACTGAGTATGCTTAAAATGAAGTTATTAGTAACTTGAAAAATGGGCAGAGTTTTCATTGATTAAGGATTTTTTTTTCAATGTAGTGATAAGAGTGTTATATATATATATATATATATATATATATATATATCCATCCTCCTCCCAGCTTACCACACAGCAATACTGTGCTACTTAACAAAGGACTAACAAAATTCTGAAGTTGTGTCTGTATTAAGCTATCTGTATATCATTCCTACAGCTCACTTATATATGCATTCTCCTAATTTGAACTGATCTTCAACAAGCTCTAAGGAGACAGGTGCATGCCGACCAACCGATATAAGGAACCTCTACATGATTGCCTGACCTTTGGTTTGTTAGAAAAGAAAGAAATTTCTCTCAAATGATGCTTTATCGTCTTCAAAAGAAAAAAAAAATCGAGAAATAAAAACTACATAATATTGTTCTAAATATATACTGCCTGAATAAAGACAGTTTAGTCATGACCAAAAAATCTTTTTAATCACAGCTCTGTTCAGTTAGTGTTGCTCTGGGGTTCAACAACAGCCACTACCCATAATAGCATGTCTCCATGCAATTCTTGATCTAGAAGAAATAGAACAGAATCTCTGAAAGTTATTGTTTTAGAAAAGGAAACAGATACATTGGATGATACAGTCCAAAATACACTTTGGGTTAAAAAAAAAAAATTTTAAAAACCCTGAGAAACTTCAGCTTGATCAAATCAGGGCAAGTCTAACAACTAACTTGTGGATAAGGAGTCTTTCATTGTACAAAATTCAAATGTGTATCTCTCTTCAGGGCAAAATTGTTTGCTTTTTAATAGAGTTTTTTTGAAATGGTATCAGTGCTAGACCTTCAAGGATCTGTCTTGAGATATTGTAGTTAGTAGATCACCCACTGATGGTGTGTCATATCTGAAAAAGAAACCTTTTTATTGAGTGCTGTAAATTTTTACAGCAGAAAAGTAAAATGCCCTGGTTGCTAAACAGATATCACACTATACCATGGATATTTGTCTTATTCAAATCTGATATTTATTGTCAGTCTCTTTTGCTGAACTTGTAAGTTACTGGGATGTAAACAAACCAATACCAGTTGCCAAGCAGTAGTGGGGGATAAACACATACAACAACATACACATAGATATATACATATACGACCAGCTTCTTTTGGTTTCTGTCTACCAAATATACTCATGACTTTGGTTGGCCCTGGGCTATAGTAGAAGACATTTGCCCAAGGTGCCACACGGTGGGACTGAACTTAGAACCATGTGGTTGGGAAGCAAACTCGTTACCACCCTACCATGCCTGCATCTATTGATGGGGCTTATCCGTCAGTAACAAAAAGTATGCAGTATCTATCAATTCATATAGCTCACCTTACCTTGTGCATAAGCTGGTCATCGCTGGAAGGCTTTTGGTCATAGTTTGTTTTTCAGTTATGGTTAAGCAACAAAAACTTCATCATTGTCAACAACAGAACTAATTTTAAAATCTTATTGTCTATGTACACACCTATTGAGAATGACTGTTAGACAAACATAGCAATAGTAAAGTAGACGATTTTTAAACTACTGCAATCCCTTTTTGTATTTGTTACAAAAGTGATCTTCTGCCAATGTGCAAAGTCATTGGAAGAGCAAGAACAGGTTACATTGAAACATACTTTGTAGTTACAACTCTGAGTCCAATTTTACAGCCATTTCTTTTGCTTGCAATTACTCAAGGTCAAAGCTAGGCTCTTTAGCTAATGAGATTGTAGGCAATCATATCTGCTAGAAGTATCAACCAAGTCACTTTAAAATCCCACTCTACTGTCTTAAAGGACTACATTGGATTATGTTGTCTTTGGTGTGCAATGGCTGAAAAGGTAAAACAAGCCAGATGATCACAGATGGACTGCTTTTAATCAGATCTGTTTGATCCAACCAGCTTGGATTTCAGCATTTGTTGATTTCCCTGTTATTTAAATGCCTTGGAGATTAGACCTTGAACTTTTCAAACCATCCACAAAAAGCAACAAATGTGTGTGAGATATTTCCTTAGCTGCTTCTTGTTTCAACTATTTAAATGACTTTGATGACATATCACATTTAATATTTTCTCCATATTTTCTATAATACACTCTTGGAGTGGTTGGCATTAGGAAGGGCATCCAGCTGTAGAAACTCTGCCAAATCAGATTGGAGCCTGGTGTAGCCACCTGGTTCACCAGTCCTCAGTCAAATCGTCCAACCCATGCTAGCATGGAAAGCTGATGTTAAACGATGATGATGATGATTGCATGTCAGTTGTTGGTTTAGAAG
Source organism: Octopus bimaculoides (assembly GCF_046866305.1). NCBI lineage: Eukaryota > Metazoa > Mollusca > Cephalopoda > Octopoda > Octopodidae > Octopus > Octopus bimaculoides. The sequence continues at coordinate 21,988,034 of NC_142936.1, read as the reverse complement.
TATTACACTCACTTGTATTTTGCATCTATGTTGGGTAATGACTGCAAAAGTATGATTACGAATACAAGTGGCCAAAATAGGATTCCTCTGACAAATTTCTGGAGTAATGTTACTCAACAGTGCATAGTTTGGAAATCAAACAGTCTCTCCTGGTCAATCCTCTATTTCTCTGTATTGAGAGGTCATGATTCTTGTACTATGGACATGTAATTAAAGCCAGACTCTTAGATAGACTCTTAAAGCCAAACCAACTGGCAGGAGACCCAGGGATAGACCAAGAACTGTATCATTTCACAGTCAATATGAGAATAAATCTATTCAAAATGGAATAATTTTATACTATGTAACATGCTTTTTGGAAATGAAAAATGAATAAACTTACTGTATAAATTGGTAATGAATGGAATGATGTAATGCAAAAATTTTATTGTTAGTGATATATAAGTAATTAAAGCAAAAATATTGTATTTTTATTCTCATTTTGAATGGAATTAATCTTGTTTTGGACGGAGTTACTCCATTTTGAATGGAATTATTCTTATATTGGATGTGAAATGGGATTGTTGGATTATATCATTTGGTCATGCTTGGGAATCTAACCAGGAAGTCTAATCCTTTTGCATTAAGATTACTCTGTCAATTGTAATGTTTATTAATTCACAATTATCTTGTAGCTTCAAAACTTTGATAATGTGATTGCCTATTCTTAGAATGACATTGTGCAGGGTAGGTGTGAAAGACGGATTTGACCAGTTTGTGCATAAAACAGCTAGAATATTTGGGCCTGATATGGCTGGTTTAAATCCTAAACAGTTCAGGATAGCTGCTTCTGATAGGACCTTATGGAGGAGGTGTCTGAGGACTCTGCTCCCATGAACCTCCACAGAATAGTGTGTTGAGAAGATGGATGTGTGGATGGAACTTTTAGTTTGTTAGTGATTTGTTAGTGTTTTTTTCAAGCTGATAGTGCATTTCTTAACTCCTTGCTGATGGATTTATTACTGACAGCCTGTGCTGTGTACTGGTTGTTCAGTAACTACATAATTTTTCATACAAGGAATTTTACAGTGTATTTACAGACTCTTCTCTGTGTGGTATATTTGAAAACATGGTGCCACACACTGTGTGACATCACACTGCCCACACACACAGTGTTTAGATGCTGTCAGTATTGCTTCTTGTCTGCAAGGGGTTAATTCAGTAACAATACTTTTCTATTCTCTTCCTTCTACTCTTTGTACTCTCTTTAATTTGGTATCTAACGAAATTGCTTTAAGCTTACCTGACACGATAGCATAACAAGTGTATTGAATTTTTAAAAAAATTACTGTACTTCAAAAAAACTTACCACGATGCAAGTGGTACAATGTTGCACAAGCAAAAAAATAACAGCGCAAAAACAAATCATGTGGGATTGATTGCTTTCTCTTGTGCAAATAAAGCAACAAGATGATTACTTATATGTGGACTTGTTGAGAAAAAAGCCATTATTAGAATCACAGTTCATTTGATTCGGTCAGAGAGATTGATTAGCACCATTGCTTGCAGTAAAAAAATATTTCTGGTTGCAATAAAACTTGTGGCCTTGAAGCCTATGGCTTTTTATGTAACATATTCATGAACATTTTACTAAATATAAGCACGAGCATAGCTGTATAGTTGAGAAGTTTGTTTCCCTTTCACATGGTTTCTGGTTCAGTCCTAGTGTGTAGCACCTTGGGCAAGGGTCTTGCCCTATAAGCCTGAGTTAACCAAAGACTTGTAAGTGGATTTGGTAGACAGAAACTAAAGAAACCTGTTGTGTGTGTGTTAGTATCTCCTTGTCTCAACATTGCATGATAGCTGTAAGTGAGCATCATTATCATACAGGTAGTGTCCTTCATTTCTTATATTCTATGAAAACCTGTTTGGCCAGGGATGGGGGAAATATGTTACTTGGAAACGGATGCAGGTTGGCATCTGGTCATAGAAAATCTGTCTCAATGAATTCCATCCAACCCATGTGAACTTGGGAAAATGGATATTAAAATGATGATGATTTCAAAAGTAAAAGATTTTGTTGTGAACCTTTCAGAACTAAATCATGACTCATAACTTAAGAGCTATGCTTTTATATCTATGTCATCCAATCACTGTTTATTTGTTGTATATTTGATAATGTTTTGTTTGATTTTTTTTTTCTCATTGTACTTGAGTGAGTAAATAACTATATCAGTAGTACTAGAATGTCTCTCCAAGTTCTACTTATACTGGATTTTGAGTTAATACTGCAAGCTAATGTAAAAACAAGTTGTACTATCAGTGAATAGACTTACGCTCAAAGGCCAATTCTATCTTTCAGATACAATATATCTGGAACTACTTGAAACAGTGTGTCCTTTGTTTATTTTATACAATATGTCCTTTGGTTTTTGATGTTTTTTTTTAAGATTTAAAGATTTGACTGCTATTTCTAGCAAGTTGAGCAACTACCTAGAGGTAAACTGTATGTACCAATGGTATATATCTATAGCAGGTTGGTGAGAATTAAGAATCTTAGCCAGTGATTCTGGAGCAGTGGAATAAGCTATAAACATTAACCCTTTTAGCCTGTAATTTGATATCCTATCAAACTCAACTAGCTGGTTACCCTTCATGCAATTTGCAAGATTTATTTTTATTTTCTTCTAAGGGTAAGTTACCAGTAACAATGTTGGTGCATGAGTACCTAAACTGAATTACATTTCATCTTTCAGCAGTTGATAATATTCCACTAATACCACTGGGACTATTATAAAAGCAAAGCATGCTCAGCAGAACTTCTGACACGATCTTGCCTACTGTGACATTGTTGTTGGCAAAATAAATACCAGCATTAGTATAAATATTTGAATGAAGGTGGCTTGACAATGGCTGCTCAAAGAGGAGTAATATAAGATTTTTCTTGATTATTTTTATTTTTTAATTCCAACATTCTCTGCTACTGTTTAGTAGACAACCATTTATATACATTTACAGAAAATAACAATAACATTCATCAAATGGTTTTCTGTTTTTTTTCTTTTTTTTTAATTAAATTACTTTATAATTGAGTCTTATAATTACACTTCAAGGAAAATAAGAAGCCCTAAGCAATAAAGTGATACTAGTCTCAGTTGACAGTTAGGAATTTAAATGATGCTGCCATTTGCTGTGTCAGTCATATCCTTGGCTAGTTTACATTTTCCCACTGGGATTATAAATGGGTTAAGTTTTAAAGCTTGAGGCAATTCCGAAATCACTTTGAAACTTCATTAATTTATTGAATAGAATTAAATCTCTTACTTGTTTGTCTGTTTTTCATTGAATGCATTGATATATATTTCATTAGTTTATAAATGGCTGGTTGTTTAATTATTCACAGTCTAAAGTTTCTTTAGAAAAGGAAACTTAGTGAGCGTAATGTTTCATTGATATCCCATCTATTTCTTTCCTTGGTTTGCTTGTTTGCATTTGTTAACATTGCATTATATACAGTGTATTGGGTCACCCCATAAACAATGCAGTTTTTTTTAATAATTTTTATTTTTCAAAATTAAGTTAAACGAAGTTAATTTTTAATCTAAAATATTCTCTTTCATTTTCTACAATGCTCTTCCACCTCTCTGGTAGATTTCCAAGGCCCCTCTTTCAAAATTCACTTTGTCTGTGATGAAAATTACTCCTCCAGTACTGTTCTGACCTTGTCTACAGAATTCATATTTTTTCCATCCAAATGATTTTCAAGATTTTGGAATAAATGATAATCTGATAGGGCAATGTCTGGCGAATATAGAGGGTGGGGTATCGTTTCCTATCCAAATTGCTCCAGCCTTTGGAATGTCATTCTCGCTGTATGCAGCTGAGCATTATCCTGATGGAAGAACACCTTTTGTTTTGAAACCAAAGATGGTCGTATTTCTTCTAGCGCTGACTTGAATGACTGGTTGAATGACCAAATCTAAGCTTCTCTGCTAGTTCCTCAACAGTTACAATGGGATTTTGTTTCACCAAGGTTTGCAGGATGTCCTTGTCAAGCTCTACAGATCTTTCTAGACAAGGCTCATCTTCTAGGATGTAGTTTCTGGTTTTGAATTTCTGGAACCACCGTTGACACTGGTTTATGCTTCTTGTTTGATCCACATATACTGCATTAATATCCCTCGCACTTTCCATTGAGTTGTTGCCTTTATTGAACTCCTAAAGCAAAATATGCTGAATATGCTCCTTTGTCACCTCCATTATTGCTTTGAAAAAAATAACTGTTAAAATCGAACTGCACTCTTCAAAACATGCACTAAGAATAAGTATAAAGTAAAATTACTACCTGCTTTCATAGCAAGTTGATGCAGTTAGTTTATCCCATCCCCCTCCGACTTTTTGTTCATGCAGTTGAAAAAAACCACATTATTTATGGGATGACCCAATGTTTAGCTTGGGTCTTTACACCCTGGTGCACAGGCAAAAACCTAGATTAATTACTTGAGATTCTTGCTACCTCATATGTTTCTAAATTCCCATTCCACCAGGGTTGTTTTTATCTTCATGGAGCAATAAATTGAATACCAGTAATATGCTGAGATCAGGTTCTGTGTGGGCCACTGTCAGAAAGACTGTTTCTGTTCCAGCTTAGGTGTCTTTTTTAATAAAATTCTGAGCCAGAATAAAGTGGTTATTAATGGGCAGTTAATATGCATAACAATAACACTTGTAGAAATAATACATTTCTAAATCTCTCAGATTTATGCAGTAGCAGCATGATAAAGTGATAGTATGTTGTCAACTTAATGTGACAGTCCCATAAAAGGGAAGAATGCTACTGTTATTTAGCCCTAGGAAATACCGTTTCCTGTTGGACTTGACACATTTTCTGTGTCCTTATGTTTCAAAGTGGAGATAAGCACTTCCACCCAGCAAAACCAGCATCCAGAGACTGATGATGAGCAACGACTCTGAAACTAATCTCTGGATGCTGGCTTTGCTGAGTAGAGGTGCTTATCTCCACTTTGAAAACACAAGGACACAGGAAATGTGTCAAGTCCAACAAGAAACGGTGTTTCCTAGGGCTAAATAATAGTAGCATTCTTCCCTTTTATGGGACTGTAACATTAAGTTGACAACATACTATCACTTTAATAACACTTATGTTAGATTGAGTTGGCACATCTTTATCTCCAATACTTGAAGATACTAAGTGATTTATTTAAGCTTATCGAAATCTGTTGACTCATAACATATGTGATGTTATCTGCCCATTAGTTACCTTTACAACACCTTAATGATTTTTTTTTTTTTTTTTTTTCCTTTTTTTTTTTTCTTTTTTTTTTTTCCTTATTTGTCAACTCAGAAGGAAAATTAATGCCTAGAATAGTCTTTTGAAACATTTCTCTTGTTTAAGAATAGCAATAACTGGAGGAAATGCAGTTCATTTAAATTTTGATTTCTTGGGTATCAGTGACTTGGCAGAAAACATGGACAAAGAAGGATTTAAAGATTTTTAGAGAAAATCAGTGACTTTATTGTACAGGTTTTTGGTATGAATTGTAATGTGAGCCAGTGTCTTGAGAGTGTTGATTATACTTGCAAATAAAGTAGAAAAATTTAAAAGCATTTTGTACCAATCAGGAAAGGAAATTGTGATTTCATTTTTGTTATCTTTCACAACAGGTACAGGCTTGTGTCAGTGGCTTACAAAGTTAGCTTTGCAACCACATAGTTTCAGGTTTAATACCGCTGTATGGCACCTTGGGCAATTGTCTTCTACTAGAGCCTTTAACTAATCAATACCTTAAATGTGAAGTTTGGCTGACAGAAACTGGGCAGAAGCTCATCATGTATGTGTGTGTGTGTGTTTCTACTTATTTTCACTTTATTATTTGAGCAGAAAACAGTGATACTTATTCATGCTTCCCGCCAACAATATGTCCTATAACTCAGCAGTTTCAGTTTTTTTGGCATGTGAAAATCATTGGAATAAAAATACCTTACTTGAAAAATAAGGGTTAGCCACAAGATGGGCATTTGGTAAGGTGTAGAAAACTGCTTCAGAAAGTCTCGTCTAGGATTATGATGAATAAATTTTGTTTTTGTAACTACAGAATGTGGTGTCTTGTTTATAATTGGTATTATAGGATATGTCAATGTTATTGTTGCCTATTATTATACAACTGATGTATTGTCTGGTTGTTTTCTTTAGGTCATACAAAAATAAAACTGGGAAAATGCGGTCTTTTCCAGAAGCTACGCGGCCACTAGTTTCTACATTGTTTCTTTTTACATTGCTTCTTATCTGGGCTATTTTCTCTAAATATGAAATTATGGAGAAACATCCAAGGCTGTTTATGTGGACCACTGGTACAACCTTTTCTAATATAGCTGTAAGTATTTCTGCTGGCGAGAAAATTACTTTCTCATTTTTTTTATTTTGGCTATTAGCATTAATTTTTAAATTATCACTGTGAGAGTTTTATTAATTAACCTAATCATGCAGCTGAAAAATTTCTCTCATGTTTACAGTTTGTATGTCAGCAAGATAAATACTCTATTAGGGTGTGTTCTACAGGACTGATGTTGTAATCAGCTTTCAGAATTTGTTGTTGTTTAACTTAAGACCAAATATGTTCTGGAGTAAAATATTCCAAAATATTTCAGCTATTACTGTTTCATATTATTTTCAGACAAATATATCCAAAGCATATTCCAATATGTCTTCCCTTTTTTTAAGATGATAATGTGTACTAGAATATGCTTCCTATTTCTGTCCATTTAAGTGCCCACAAAGAAGTTCTCTTATTGGTTGTATCTCTTCAACTGTGCTGCAGAAGACTAGCACGCTGCTGAATATAAATAATAGCAGAAATATAACTAACAATTCTTCACCATAAATATGGTGAATAAAAAATATTCAGGAAGAGGAGTAAAGAAGAGTGTAAAAGATTTAATGTTGTGTCACATTCCAGCTGAGCCATTTCAGTGAGATAAATGTAAGTGGATGGAATATTACTTACCATTTGCTACAGAAATTCAACTGGAACTGGGCTAGCTAGATGATCTCTGGTGAAACCATTTCTTGTTACCTTCTACAGTACCTTACAAGTACTTTATCACTGTAAGCTAAAGAAACTTGTTATATATCATTTCTACTCTTTACACCATCAAACTATGTATTCATAGTTTCTATTTACATGTTGGTGTACTGATCCAGCCTAATTTGTTTTGGCTGTTGAAACAGAGCAGTATCAGCGACCCATTGAGTTTATTAATATGGCCATTCATGATGCTTGCCAAATCACCAATGGTGTATGGTAGTTGTATTAGGTGTGCTGTCACACCCACTGGCACCAAATTTCAAGCAGGGTTATAATAAAGGGTTTCTGTTAAGATTCATAATTAAATTGAGTAAGGTTAATATTTATAATGAATTTGCCATTTCCAATGGGCATGCTGCATACACCTGGAATATATGCCCCTGCAAATCGCATGCATGTATGTATACTTTAATATCATCATCATTTAACATCCATTTTCCTTGCTAGCATGGTTTAAACAGTTTGACAGGATCTGACAAATCACAAGTCTATGTTGAGTTCTAAACTCTGCTTTGGCATGGTTTCTGCAGCTGAATGCCCTTCCTAATGCTAACCACTTTACAGTGTATTAGATGCTTTTTCCATGACATCACCACTTGTAATGCCACTAAGTAGCTCAGAAGACAAAGAAAATGTCCCCTCAGCTAAGTTTGGTTTATAGTTTGGGAGGAACGTGGTTTTATGCGGGGTATTGAGAAGTAAAAATATGGTAGGACAGGAAAAAAAGAGTCTTTTTATATAATAGTGTGTCGGAGTAATTGGAAAGACAAATAAAAATGATGGTGACAAGGTGTAAGGGCTTACTCTGAAGATACAAAAAAGGTGAGTATAAAAAAGAATACAAACAGGATTGGGAAGGGCAGGTGGGTAAGTTTATAAGAATGTGAGAGGAGAGTGAAAGATGACTAATAGAAAGTGGGTAGAGGTGAGGATAGTGGTGAACAAAAGTGGGGATGTGGACAGTGGTAAATATCAGTTTGGTGGAGTAAGGGGAAAGAATAGGAGTGGCTCAGGAAGTAGGAGGTGATAAGTGGGGATGAATAAAAATGTAGATAGACGAGAAGTAGAGGGATGATGTGTCTGGTGAGAGAGAAAGATATGTTGGTGACAAATGGAGGTTAGAGGTGGGTATTGTGAGTGGCAAGCAAAGTTAAGAGCAGTGTAAATGCCAGATATTCGAAGGTATTAAGAATGAGATATGGCAATCATAAGATGTAGCTCAGGGAAAGAGAGAGATAACTGGTGGCATAGAAAGGTGCAGATCATTGGAAAGTAAAGTTGGAATGGATGTTATTGAGAATTAAGGATAATGTTAAAAGAAAGTGGTTTCAAGGAGAGGGATGAAACATGTTCTATTTTCATATGATTACAACAGTTGAATGGTGCTGCAGTTAAGAGTGAAGGAGGATGGATTTTAGGGAGATTGGAGGGGTAGAACGCTTAACAGGGACTGATTTGGTGCATTTAAGACCCCACCTTTGCGCTGATGGACAAGCTTTTTCAAGCATGCTGAATTACTAATCATCTTGGTCTTTTGTCATCTCTTCCTGGGTCTTCCTCTTCCACTAGTTCCATCCACATTTTGTGATTGGTATTTCTTTATGCAGCTATTTTCAGGATTTAAAAGTGAGATAGTGTACTCAATACATGCACTGTTTATTTAATTGATAAAAGCTGATCCACTCTACTATTTACTTTTTGGCTATATTCTATTATTTAGACAAAATATTTAATGTAATTTTCATTTCTTTCATCCCATGTAATCGGCAACAGAATGACCCATCAGTCCCCCCCCCCCTTCCCATATATATGTGTTTATGCATGTAAGATGATATTTGAAGCTGATAAAATCATCTAATTTACATAACCTTTGCTTTTCAGTGTCGTTTAATTGTTGCACAGATGAGTAACACGCGGTGTGAACTGATAAACATATTCTTGATACCTTTAAGTATTATTGTGATAATAGTCCTTCTCCTGCAACCAGGACGGTTGGAAGTTGTCTTTCTCTGGGTATATTGTTTGGTGGTTACCGTCACACATGTCTATTATGGTGTATCTGTGGTAAGTGTTACTTTTCATTTCTACATTCATGTTGTGACCATTTTTTTTTTTTTTTTTTTTTGTCCATATCAAATTTTCAGAAAAGTAAGAGGAGTAGAGTTGGCAGGGGTGATAGTATATAGAACTTAGAACTGAACTTATACTACATACATCATAACTGGAAAATGATAAAGATGGTCATGGCTGGCATGTCTTTGATCATAGGTTTATTGAATGATCTCGGTCCAAACAATAGCAACTTTTTTTTAGTTCTGCATAACTTTGCCATCTGCAGTCAGTACTGAATGGATGATTGCAGATCAGAGTGCAATGACAATTGAAGTTGCCCTAGCAACTCTTCATATTATGAAGTATTCCTGGTATTCTGTTACTCATATCTATCATCTTCCCAACAGAACTCATTCACACTATGAAGAGTGTTTGGTGCTGTGCTTTTTGCAATCCTGCTCATTGATATAGTGGAGTCATTGTTGTTGAATTAGTCTTACTGTTTATCTGCAATAAATCTCACAATTCTGAAGAGATTATAACTACTAATCAACGTGGTAAGTAGCTTGCTTACCAACCACATGGTTCCGGGTTCAGTCCTACTGTGTGGCATCTTGGGCAAATGCCTTCTACTATAGCCTCGGGCCGACCAAAGCCTTGTGAGTGGATTTGGTCGACAGAAACTGAAAGAAGCCCGTCGTATATATGTGTATATATATATATATATATATATATATATATATATGTATGTGTGTTTGTGTGTCTGTGTTTGTTCCCCTAGCATTGCTTGACAACCGATGCTGGTGTGTTCATGTCCCCGTCACTTAGCGGTTCAGCAAAAGAGACCGATAGAATAAGTACTAGGCTTACAAAGAATAAGTCTCAGGGTCGATTTGCTCGACTAAAGGCGGTGCTCCAGCATGGCCGCAGTTAAATGACTGAAACAAATAAAAGAGTAAAAGAGTGTGTTGTAATGTTTCAACACCTTACTGTTGTCCATAACACAAGACTAGCAACTAAAACTTATTGGTATATAAACTCCTAGGACTAATCTGCATAATGTGCTGACTTACGTCTTCCAGAGCAGAACACTTTATAGGTGTTAATTTTTTGGTAAGACACTGTACAACTACCTATACTCAGGGCTTCGTTTTTGCCCATTTGTGTGTATAGATACAGACAGGCATTGCCAAAAGATTAAGTATGCAATCAAAGGTCCTGATTATAGTCCCACTGTGCAGCAGTGCAATTTGATTTAGGCAAATGTTTTCCACCATAGTCTTGGACTGATCTAAGTATTGCAATTGAAATTAGGTAAGTGGAAAATATTGAAACTCATCAGATGGGGAAGAATATCTGAAATGAAAAAAGCCAGCCTTGTCACATACATTTATATTGACTGTGCTTGAAATTTTACATTATGGGTACCAATGTCTTTGGAATACTCAGCTGCTTACACTGTATCTCAATAAATAGGTAGTTGAGGTAATTGAATGGCTGTAATACTCATCAAAATTGACATTAGTTCCATTGAATTTTGCCCACACACACACACACACACATATTGTAAGGCTAACAACATTTAGCATCACCTAGAAGCAAGTGCATAGGAGGACGAATTCTGTGATTCTCAGACGATAGTCAGAAGTCCAATGGAGCACATTGGTGCCGTGATTGCTGGATGAAATGATGGAATATGTAATAAGGTTATCATGCATGGTACTAGAATAATTTGTAGTTGATAAATGATGAGCTTACATCACTATTGATTACTTAGTAGTGACATTGCTCAAGTTTCTGTACATTATACTTAACAATCTTCGATCTCTTTTACTCAAAACAAGTGCTGTTACACCTTTCTTCATTCTCTTTGAAAATACCATCTGACTGATAGGCATGATGTTACTCTCCAACACATTCCAGTCTCTGATCCTTAGACATATAGTCTCCTCACCTGTTTATTATCTTGTAACCCACTCATTTTATATCCATCCTCTCCCTCAGGTACTGGTCTAATGACAGCACCAAGTCCTTCCATCTAGAACGTCATCCAGGTGAAATGTTTTTCTTGGAGTTGTTCAAGAAGAACCTGAATTTTATTAGTCTCAAGAAGTTAAAGGGGCAGCACCTTCCTCTAGAAGAAACCATTTAAATCATAAGATATAAAAATTTGTAAAAAATAATCCTAAACATGTTAGTGTTAGGAAAATTTAAGATTAAGTTTGGTGGAATGAATATATATATTCATATATACATGCATGTGTGGGTGTTTGTTAAATACACAAGACTTGATTGTCTTCTTGCATCTTCTTCTGTTAGTTGATAATGATTATCTGAAATACTTAGGCAGTTAAAGACTTTGATTTGATTACATCACCTCTTCTGTAACCAATAAAATAAATACCATTCTACAAGTACTTTGTTTAATTAAGTAAACTATACTCTTGAAGACAGGACTCCAGTATGACTACATGGGTCAATGACTGAAACATGTAAAAGAAAGAACAAAAATAGTGCAAAAATGTATTTCCATAAAATGTAACTAGGTCAGAAACTGTTCCCAGCTATGCTGCAATTGTGTGATGCACTAAATGAAGGCAGTAAATGTTAATGAGTGAGTACACTTAGTGGGGCACAGTTGTAGATATTGTGTAAAGACGGTGGCTTTTCATTCTATAAATAGTTCTGTTGAATCTCCAGCTTACTTCTACCATTTTTGCTTTAGATACACTCTCTTGTTGTATCTAATCTCTCTCTCCCTCTCCCCCTCTCTCTCTCTCAAGAAAGTTGTAAATCATTTTGCAGTTTTGACCTTTCATATTGCTTGCTTTTTACTGGGATCATTTCTTTCTCTCGACAAACATACTCTCCTCTCTTCTGTCAATGTCTCTATTTTATCTCTGTCTCTGATGTCACTAGCTTCAGTGTGTGTCTTGTTTGTGCGTTCATCTATGCCTATGTCCATATATTTATGAGTGACACATATAATTACATCAATCTTTGAATCACTGTACATGTTTCTCATATATTCGAGTATACATGTATGTATATATATATATATATATATATACATTTTTAACATTTTTTTGTACCTGACATAGAGACGGCAGAAAGTACCCATGAACGAATTTTTTTTCAGTGTCTCCGTGACTGGTGAGAAGTAGCTCTCCTCAGACTGAGAATAATGCGTTAAATAGGACACTGCTAAAGGTTCTCAAGGGCCAGGTAGTACCATTGACTGGACAGTAGATTAAGACTACTCTCTAAAACAGAAACAATCTCTTTATCAAGTCTCCACATAGTTTCCGTCTGTTGAATTTCACTCAAAACGCGTTGTGACCTGTGACGAAAGCAGAACACACCTATCCAAAGGTGCGGTGTAGTGGATTAGTTACACAGCAAACTTCTTGACTTCTCAGTCCTTCCAGCACACACATACACATATATAAACATAGTGTGTGTGTGTGTGTATATACATATATATATATATATATATATATATATATATGCGAGTAAAAATAAATACAAAAAAGGTGGTTTTTTTGTATGATTGTGTATAGAGGAATATATTATTTTGTTTAAAAGAGTTCCAACACTGTCTGTTTTTTATATTTTATTTATATTCCTGCAGAACCAATGTGGGGTATGGAATATATAATATAAAATAAAATAAAATAAAAATGGATGGCACCATGAAATAAAGTATTGAATGTAGATGAAATATTGAGAGTTCAATATAAAGGATCAAATATATAAATATAAATATATAAAGGCGACTCGAGTTTCAGGGCTATTTCCCTTCGTCATGGCTGGTATGACATACACATTCACATATATAAACATAGTGTGTGTGTGTGTGTGTGTGTGTGTATAGACAAATGGTAAGAATTTGTTAAATCCGAAACCTGGTTCCTGTTTAATAATGATTTATTTAGGTGATTTTAAATGTCTTACCCGCTCACGTTTTTGGTATGCTGCTATATTTCATGTTGAGAACTTTTTAGGTCTTAATAGACACAAAATGTGATCTATTTCTAGCGCATTAATTGTCCACGTTAGTGGTCGACGTTATTTTTAAAATGTACCTTAATCCCCTGAGATTGCAGATAATATTTCTGAATCTCTTTGATTCTTTAAATGTGCTGGCCCCCTGATAATTAATCGATATTAATTAATATATTAATGACTAATTACCAGATCTTATAATATACATACATACATACATACATACATACATACATACATACATACATACATACATACATACATACATACATACATACATACATACATACATACATACATACTCACATACATACTCACATACATACATACATACATACATACATACATACACACATACACACATACACACATACACACATACATACATACACACATACATACATACACACATACATACATACACACATACACACACACACACACACACACACACACACAAACACACACATACACTTACCTTAGATAAATTACACACTTTCAAGAACTACATTCTTAACCTAAATGGCC